>NC_134872.1:29576739-29754239 GCF_049852395.1 Peromyscus maniculatus bairdii | reverse complement strand
CTCTGCAGAAGGAAGGAAGCTCATTCAGTCCCATCTCAGCATTAGAAACAGGGCCACAGCCAAAGCTCTGGCAATGAGTTGAGGCATGAGATTGGGGTCAGAAGCTTGGAAAGGGCCCCTGGAAGGAAAGTCCTCAGAAGAGTCTATTTAGTGATCAAAGGGACATGAGGTAATTGGGCCAACATGGGTGGGGTGGTAGGTGATATCGGAGGGGTGGGCCTGGCAACACAGGCAGGCTGACCTCATGCTGACAGGATTTCTCAGGATGCCATCCTGAACCAGAGAGGACAGTCACAGCTGTCCTCCTCTGGAGGGACTTCTGCCGCCGGGGGAGATGGAACAGAGAAAGAGGAAGCAGCCCTAGCTAGAGAATTCCTATTAAACCAAGGCTTTTACCTAAGGAAGTTTTAGATTTGTAGATATGTGCCAGGAGGGCCAGCAACCCCTGCACCACAGAGGACTCCTGATGATGTGGACAGTGCACAGGGTCTTTGCAAACAAATCAGGACAAAGGGAGTCGACTCTTCCGGCTGCTGATTTAGTGAGAACAGCGACTCATGCTGTGTGATGGTCGCTAGTGCTGCAGAAGGGCAGAGGTGACTTAGGTGAGGTTAGAGACCTCAGCGGCCTTGGTGTGGACTGCCTGCATGGTGCTAGCTGCTGGGGGAGGTGAGGCCTTCACACCAATGTGGCTTCCTCAGAAGAACCCAGGACTTCATCAGCCACTGGTGAGAGATCCACAATAGATTTCTGAAGCGTGGGGGCGCCCAAGGCTTTTATGGGGTTTGAGCATCCTCTTGGCAAATGCCAAGGCTCACAGCATGACAGAGCTCTTTGCTTTCAACAGTGGTTTTATAAACCAATGCAAGTTGAGAATGGCTTAGAACTAACCATTTCGGATTGTGAGCTGCGGTGAAGTCTGGTCTGAGGAAATGAATTTTGAAGCCATAGGACACCAGATTTTGCCCAAGGCTCCGAGAGTCTCACCATGGAGACAAATTCCCCATAAAGGCAGAGAAAGGAAAAGCTCCAGTTTGCAAACAGGGAGGCCTCCATGTCTCCATTAGCACAGCTGCACATTTGGTGAACAGGAGGATAATCTACACACAGCAGAGAGAAGCAGATACTGTGCACTACGTTCGAAAACTTTGCAAAGGAAATTCGCTTCTTGGGGAGAGTTTTCTGCAAGGCACAGAGAGGGCACAGGAGGCATCGGGATCACACACCCCACTTCCACGGGAGTGTGGCTTTCTGCTCAGTAAGCGGGTAAGCGCTGCTTTAAAAATGTTCAGAGGGTGGAAAAAAGAGAGAATCTGTATGTCCCTTAGAGGGGAGACACAAAGGAGCAAAGGTGGTGTCTGGATGGGGAGGGCAGAGCTAAATGGGCCTCTTCGGTTTAATGGAGCTCTAACCTCCAATGTCCTTGATGGCTGGACTTTCCTATGGCTCCTCTTCCCCCCAGTTCCTCAGTCTGGTCCATACCTCTTCCCAAGGTACATGCACTCCCCCTAGAAAAACATGCACAGATACACACACACACACACACACACACACACACACACACACACAGAGAGAGAGAGAGAGAGAGAGAGAGAGAGAGAGAGAGAGAGAGAGAGAGAGAGAGAGAGAGAGAGAGAGAGAGAGAATGCTATAGGAGCTAAGGGAAACTGGAAAAAGTAATTTCCAGGGTGGGGTCTGTCATAGGGCAATAGGGGCTGAGGACACCTAGCCAGACTATTGAGTTGCAGGGTCCAGGCCATGTGGCTATGAACGGAGTTCTCCTAGCTTTCCACCTGAAGACCAGCAGGATACACAACACTCCCCAGCTTGCTCTGAGCATCAGCGACAGCACACATGCCACATCTAATCACACGCTTTGTCAGCTTCTGCAATATAGGGATGACAGGGGCAGGCCAGTCTCGTATTCTCAGTGACTTCAGGGGTCCACCATTCTTTCATCTCAGCGCATTGTGACCTCTTCCCATTTGCCTTCATTGTCCAGATAGTTCTAGAGGGAGAGGATCCTAGGGAGGACCAGGACCCCTCATGTGAGAGCTCTGCAGGGGAGAGGAGTGAAGACTTTCCCACTCGAACCTCAGCAGAGCAAACTGTGAAATAGTAATGAATATTCATCAAGTTCTAGACCATGTATATGTATATGTATATATATGTATACATATATACATTATACACACATATATAATGGTATCTATGTCACATTGTGAGTATGTGAGTTTGTATGAATAATTGTGTGTATGTGTGAGTGTGTATGCGTAAATGTGCATGAAAGACTGTGTGCAAGTATGAGTGTGTGAGTGTGTGTGAGTGATGGTGTACATGTGCAAGTATGTGATTGTGAGTGTGTATGTGTCTGTGAGGCTGTGTGTGTGTTAGAAGTCATTGAGTGAGCAGCGCTGTGGCTGACAACGAGCTCTGGTGTGAGAGCCACTACTTTACACACAACTGGGGACAAGTGCCCTTTAGTTTTTGTCCCCTTGATACAAACTGGAGTCACCTGGGAAGAGGGACCCTCAACTGAGGAGTGACTTTTATCACACTGGCCTGTGCGCATGTCTGTAGGGACGTTCTCTTCATTAACCATTGATCTTGGAGGGTCCAGCTCACTGAGGGCAGTGCGCCCCCTGGGTGGGTGGTCTTGGTTTGTGTTAGGAAGAAGGCGGAGAGAGTCACAGGACGCAAGCCGTCAGGGAGCATCATTCCTCAGTAGGCGGCATTGTTCTTCATGGTTCCAGTCTCTGCTCTTGTTTGAACTCCTTCCCCGATTTCCCCCAGGGATGTCTCAGGAAACAAACGCCTTCCTTCCCAAGTTGGTTTCACTCAGTGTTTTCTCACAGTCACAGACCAGAGGGGGGGGGGGCTTCTCTGACGGGATGTTATATTAATCAAGACCAGAAGCAGTGCATGTAAAACAGGACAGAGAGAAGGAGGGACAGTCTTGAAGTAGTTAGTAGGAGAAGCGCCAGGCAGGTAGATGTGGCTGGGTGTCATGGGTGGGGACGTGGCTTACCCAACAGCATGCTCTGTCCCTACTCAGTGACGCTGTCCCTTGACTTCAGGATCCTAGTGGTATTCTGGGTTCCGGCCATATTGATAACTGTTTCCAGGGAGACAGACACCTCAGGTAGATTTGACCATGGGGAAGCCACAGCGACCTGATGAGCTGCCGAGCCCTCTTGACTCTTAAATTCAGCCTGAGTGTGTGTGGTCTGGAGAGGACATGAAGCACGTTGGGTCTTGTTAAGGGGTGTGCCTACTTCTAGAGTGTAGATCTGTTATATCCCCCAACGGCCCTCGCCTTGGCATAATTGGGAGGTGGGAGAACACTTAAGAAATGGGCCAGGTGGGCGGTCTCCAGGTCACTGTGGTGTGCCCTTGAAGGGGCTGTGGGACCCCATCTCTTCCTCTTCCCCTTCTGGCAGATGAGCAGCTTTGCTCTAACACGTGACTCCAGCATGATGTGCTTCCTCCCTGACAGAGAGCAAAACCCATTCTGCTGTATGACTGTGGACTAGAACCTCTAAAGTCGTGAGCCAAATACACCTTTTCTTTTTATAAATTATCTCAGGCATTTGACATTGTAGCAGAACTTAACACCCACCTCATTGCACATAAATCTGCCCTGGCATCCTCTCTTAGGGCATTGCCTCTGATATCTCTGCCCAAGCAGTGTGCCTACTGAGGCCATATAGTAGCAGGACACCCCCAGCCTGACTTTGGGGATAAGATAGTCCCTGAGCTTGAGGCAGTCCAGGACCATCATAATCTGGTGTGATTCCGACACTGGTGTTGGAGAACATGCCCACCCAACTCTACTCTCTGCCTTGGGGAGGGAGGAGCCTGAAACAAAGGTTTCCACTTTCTGCTTGTGTGACCTGCATCGCCCAGCTCTGGACAACACGTGTGCAGGCGTGAGGAGCCAGCGCTACCTGCTGATGCATCCTGGGGACTCAGCAGTACCCAGGACTGTAGACATTTGTGTAAGGACAAATTTTCCCCACAGCCAAGTAGTTATAGCGCAAAGCTCGATTTCAGTCCAAATCGATTTCAGTCCTGTAGCATCTCACCTCCCAGCACTGGCCTTCAGTGGAACAATCATCCAGCTGAAGTCTGGGTCCCTGCACTAAGATCTCACCCCTTACGGGGAACGAGTTCTGGGGCATGCTGCCTCGTTGCCAGGAGTTCCTCTTCTGTGTAGGGTGTGAGGGGAGGCAGGGAGAGCCGAGACTTACTCAACAGAGGTCTGCAGATGGGTTTTCAAGAATCAGTCACACACGGGGCAGCACAGTCAGGGTGTTTTTGTTAGTCTGTGAATCCTGCCACTTCCATTCAGTTTTCTCCAAATTTTGAGCAAGATTGGAGCTCACCATTCAGGGGGTGCAGTAGCCTCCGTCCCCCAGGAAAGCCTGGGACTCTGTTTTCCTCTGGGCCACCAGGGTGAACAGGAAAGATGGCCACGGAAACTCACTGTTAAGCCCATGACTCTAGAGCCACAGCCTGAGACCATTCTAATGAGAGCCTAGGAAGGCTGTGAGACCCTAAGGTCCTTGCTGACTACAAGAACATTCGGGAACTGAGCCTGTGTCTCCCCTACTTTGGTGACTACTAGTTGACGAGGAATGTGAGCTGGTCCTCAGGGAAGAGCGCCTTTGCCACTGTCTGGATGCTGCTTATTCTGTAAACACAAGGAGGGGCCTGACACTCGGCTGTTCCTGGTTTTGCAATCCTCACAAATTAAATATTTGCCTTCAAAAGCAACAACTGTGATAGCATCAGGGTAATATTCTAAAGCACCGTTTCCTCACATGCCAAGTGCAGAAGTTAAGGCAGCATGCTGTGGGTGGTCTGTTTGGATAATGGTTTTCATGTGGAAACCTCAAATTGGAAACCAACTGGCGGGCATTCTGGAGAAAGTGAGGTGTCCTGAAAGTGAGGTTCCCAGAGCTGACTCGAACCGAGAGTCTCAACGGAGTGAAGTTTCCTTGCCTGTTTTTCCACCTATAAAATGGGAAATGACTCCAGAAGGTGACCAGGATAATTTGGGGGGCACAGGGGTTCAATAGGCATGTGCTTTGTGTGCATTCGCCTTTCGGGAAGGGCCTCTCTCCCAAGTTCTGTAGGAATGAGCTAAGATTCAAAAGGATTTTTACGGAGTGGAAATCCATACTTATTGGACATTTTATTTCCTCCGCAGAAACCCACCAACAGCTGGAAAGACGGGAGGCCACAGCGAAGCCAAAGGCCACCTGTGGGTGTCGTGTCCCTCACCATGCTCCTGGAGAGTCAGGCTGTCTGCTAGGTAAAGTGTGTCAGTGATGACCTCCGTGTGTGCTTCTCCCCTCCTGGAGAGAGGCTATCTGCCGAGGAGGGCGTGACAAGCCTAGCGTGTCCTCCTATTTCCCTTCACAATGGGCAGGTGGCTTTAGACACGACACTGTGGCTCTTGTAAAGGACAACATTCTTTTTAAAAATATCTGTACATTTTCTATTTCAAAGTATAGAGGAACATTTTTTTTTTTTTTGATGCCTCCTTTGAGTGCAATCTGTAGAGGAGCATGATCTCTGAGAATGTCAGGCATAGATCACATGTTGAGCCATGGAAGGTTCTAGGTGCAGTGTCTGAATGGAGGGAAGTATATGGCTCCTCTTTCCCGACGGTCCCCATGACTCCTGTTCCAGTTCTCTCCCAAGTCAGCCATGACTGCCCCATAGACCCCACTTTCTGTTGTTGCTGTTGTTGTTTCGACAGGGTCCACTATGTCACCTTGGCTGGCCTGGAACCCACTAAGCTGGCCTCGAACTCACAGAGATCAGCCTGCCTCTGCCTCCTGAGTGTTGGGATTAAGGGTGTGTAACAGCACACCCGCTTCATAGAGCCTAATTTTATTTCTTCAAATCCATGTCTTACTTGATATTTCTTAATTTTGACTTCCTTTTCTGGTCATCAATTCCATTAAAAATGGTCTAAAGTCTTTGGAATTCTCATTCAGAAAGTGGTCAGGTCTACAGATCACCATTCTGTGTCTTCATTTTGTCTGTTTCATAGTCTTGAGACAGAATCAGTGAACTCGACCTTCATTATGCTTGCTCCTACCTCAGATGCCTTTAACTTCTTACTGTCTGAACATCTGAGACCAGAGAGCTTGAGAAGTAATAGCGGGTCTTTCTGACGTGACAGAGATTTGCAGTATTAAAAGCCCCAAGTTCTCTAATCTCTCTGCAGGGACCAAGTTCTTTTTAAGTTGGCATACAAAGTCATGTATGTCATTTTCATACATACATGTCATTCTCCATTCTGTCTGTTCCTCTCCTTTCTCCAAATAGTGCCCCCTTCTGCCTTCATGTCTGAACTAATACAGCTGCCATGGACAGTCTGGTAGCTTCTCACAAAACTAGAAACAGAATTGCCAAATGACCCAGCTCACGTGGAGCTTTAAAAAGAAGAGCTTTGGTAATCTGCTTGTCACCAAAATGGGGACATCTCATTTCCCATTCATTATCCAGTGTTGTGTGTCTTTTAACAAAGCACTCTATACCAGGATTAAAAACTATTTGGCAAACTTCTCTCTGTTATTTTCAGGAGTTTTATTTCAGAATTTGTCTCATCTTCTAGTGGCTTGTATCTAGATATCCAATAGTATCTGTTAACAGTACCTTTTTTGGAGACTGTGGCTCAAATAGTCCAGGCTGACCTTGAACTCACTATATAAACAAAGATGACTTTGAACTCCTGACCCTCCGTTCTCTACCTCCCAAGTGCTTGGTTATGGGCTTATATCACCAAGTCCAGTTTTATATGGTTCTGAGAACTGAGCCTCGGGCTTCAAGGATGTTAAGAAAGCATGCTACCAACTGAGCCATCTCCTCAGCCAACAATGTGGGTCTTAAAGCTTGGCTTCCATCCCCGGTACATCACTGCTACAGGTAACGCTAAGGTGATTGCTGTGACTTGCTAGTCAAGGTCCCCCCTGTGAGCAGAGCTTACTGGCTGGGGACAGAGCTTGCTGGTGCTGCAGCTGGGGATATCAACACGAGTGCATCGTCCTGCACCAAGCTTGTCATTTGTTAGGAACAGAAAAGAAAAGCTTCTTGACTACTAGTCACATACACAAAACTCTAGGCATGTTCAGAGTCATCAAGGAGGAAGGATCTCCAGTGAGTCTGTGTTCTACCTAGAGAGCCAGCGTGCCTCCCACTATGAGAACCCAGCTCTCCAAATTGAACAGGTACTCTGTCCGTAGAAGGGAGACCTTTGCCAGCGGGGATGGTTTGCTCAGTAACTTAGGTCATGTCGATGTGTGAGCAGTGCCTTGTCCCTAGTGGGTGATTAGGATAACTTTGATGTAAATGGCTCAGCTAATTAATGGGTACATCCTCGTGGAATACCCACGTACAGCGGTGAAAGGAAGATACCAGATCTCACTCACCACAAACTAAAGGACCTCCAAACACACACCGACCGAAGGAATGGCTCACCCTGTCAAACCCCAGGACAAAGCTGCCTCCTTGATTGTACAGAGCTAACCACTCGGAGAAAGACCTTGTGACACCCTAGGACGGTGGCTCTCAACCTTCCCAACGCTGAGACCCTGCAATTTAGTTCCTCAGGTTGTGGTGACCCCCAACCATAACATTATTTTCGTTTCTACCTCAGAGCTATAATTTTGCAACTGTTATGAATCATAATACAAGTATCTGTGTTTTCAGATGATCTTGGGCAACCCCTGTGAAAGGGTCTTTTGATCCCCAAAGGGGTCGCAACTTACAGGTTGAGAAAACTGCCCTAGAACAAAGATTGAAAGTGAAATACAGTGAAGTCTCATTCAACTGCATTAACAGAAGCTAAGAGATGGATTCTGGAACCTCAATCCATTTTGAAAATTTCTCTTAGATCATATTAGACAGAACAACCTGCATTTACCTGTATCTGACAGTTTTTTTTTTCTTAAAACTATTAAAAGCTCCAAATTCTCTAATCTCTCTGAAAGCCTTTGTCACGATGGTTTGCCAAGACCAGAACTTCAGCTGTTTCTTGGGCCCCCATGTGATCAGGAGAGGAAGTGAGGAAGAGTGTGACCAGGGTTGTCACAACCATGGCGACTGAAAATGCAGGAAGTTGTGGGTTGCTCACCCCAGTACTGGTGGTGGACATTACGGGTCTCCTCACATGCAGAGGACAAAAGTTCTAGTCCCCGCCCAAATCCCAATTACAAGTCACGTGTTCAACATGATGCCTGTGCATGCCGCGTGCTCTATCCAGCGCAATGATTAGTGTTCTCTTGGTCATTATTAGCTATGCGGCTTTAGGCAAGTCAGAGGACTCCTCTGAGCCCCAGTTCTGTGGAAAACAGGGACTACATGCATAAAAATGCTTCTAATGTATGGTGGCTCACATGTATGCATATGTGTGCAGGCCAGAGGTTGATGTCCTGGTGTCTTCCTCCATGGCCCTCCATTCACTAAAGCCCCATCTCTTCACTGAATCCAGAGTTTAGCATTTGACTAGCCGAGCTATTGATCCAAGGAGTTCCCCTGCCTCCACTTCACCAGACTTTTATCTAGGTCCTGGAGATCTGAATTCTGGTCTTCGCGCTCATGCAGCAAGTGAATTATCTACTCAGCCATCACCCCAGAACTCTTCGCTTCATTAAATTAATAATAATAATAATAATAATAATAATAATAATAATAATAATGACCCTGTAGATCAAATAAAAGCCCTGCCTAAAATGTTCAAATTCAAGGACTGCCTGGTAGGGGAATGATGGAGGTGATGGCTGGAGCTTTTGTTTCCTAATTGCTAAGTGAGTTTAATGTGGGTTAATTAATGATGCTATTGGTGAATGGAATTAGCTAATGTAAAACCTAAAACAGCATCAAAGGCGCACACAGGCAGGTGCCATCTAGGATAATTGAGGGAACAGAGGCCAGAGTAGAGCTCCTAAGGGTTGTGCACCAAGCTGCTGGGCAGGCCAGGGGCTGTAAGGGAAAACCAAGTCAGCCTCTGGCTGAGCCATTGAAGCAGGGAGGCTGGCTGCCAAAATGCCATCCTGTTTACAGCTCCTGTGTTTGAATTTTAGATTTGCTTGGGTCTTTGAAGCTGGGTTCCTGGGCCTTTCCTTGAGAATAAATTCCATTCTTTAGAAACCACAAAACACACTCCCATAGTCCCAGAGAGGAATGTGAGCTGACCTGGCTTCTGTACGGCCCCCCTTGGGACCTAAGGGACCTTTTCATTAGAAAAATCCTCCACCGTGAAAAGACTCAACCTGGGCTTGCACCCTATGGATGGGGGTGGGGGTGGGGAGGGCCAGGTCTGTCTCCACTCTCTGAGCAAATGTGGGGTGGCCTCACAGTGGCAGCACCGAGCCGGGGCCCCGAAGACAGGCACTATCTGTCAGATCGGCACAAGTACAGATGCTCCCAGAAGACTCAGAAAACAGAAAACGTCATTAGCCTCCCCACTCTCCAATGCTCACAGGAGAGCTTCATGGCTGGGCAACAATGGCACCCTGCAGACTGTCACTTGTCTCCCTTTCCTACTCTGGAGAGCTGTACCTGACCCCCCTGCTGCTGCCCAGCATCCAGAGACAAGGGCGTATCACCAGCCAGGGAAAGGATACACATTCAAAACGCGAAGTATAATTTCCCCTGAACGCCAGTCATTTCTAGACCATCATAAAGAGTCTGCGTGGGGTCCTCTGTACACCTCCTCAGCACAAAACAAAACAGACAATAACAAAAACCAACCAACCAACCAAAGATAACGGCCAGAGAGTAGGCATATCATTTCAGCAAAATTCTATTTAGTTTTCCCTTCCAAAGATGCGACCTTCCAGGACACGACCCTTCAACATTGCCATCACAAATTGACAGAAAGGAACACATGGTAAGAGGTGTAACACACACCCTGCTGTCAACTCCAGGGAGGGCGCTTACGGTCAGTCAGTCAGTCATCAGGGTGTTTCCTAATGCTAAGTCCTTCCAAATCACTCTCTTAATAGTGACTTAGGCTTTAAGTGACTGTGACCTAGAATGTCTGTCATACATCTGAATGTCCCGGTCCTTTTCTATCCTTTATGCCCCTTTGCCTCTTTGATACTTTGAACAAACCTCAGTTTCACTCTGGGTTTGAAAATGTCCCCAAATGCCACTTTCAAACAGCAGGGTAGTGGCCCGTGGAGGAAGTGGGGAAGAAGTTGATTCTGTCACACTCCGCTTCTCTTTCCACTGTAATTTCAGTCCTGCAGGGTGTGTGTGCCCTACTGCCCGTGTCCAGCACCCTGACTGACCAGGACTTCTGCTCCTGCCTTAGCTGCCCCCTGGCGACGTGGATCCAGAGAACCAGAGCAGGGAGACACTAGCAGGGACCTCACCTGCTGTCCCCTCTGCCCCGAGAGCACACATTTATTTCACCCTGCTGGGCTGGAAAATCAAACCCTACCCTGTGCATGAGGCCCATCCACCCCATCCACCCCGGAACACGTTGGCTGGAAATGAAAACCTCCAATGTCGCAAAGACCTATCCACCATACCCCTCCCTCTCCTCTGACAACATAGGACTATGACATTGGGCCTCGGACTTGACTGGAACCCCAGACTGAATAGTAAGTCTCTTAGGACATGGAAACTACGCTGGGTCGAGGCGGGTGAAGAGCCTAGCCAAAGCCTCAGGTGCTGCTTGTCTTCTTCAGAGAGCCAGTCTCGGGAGCAAGCAGGAGAAGCACGTTTTCCCCCCACACCCCCACGGACGGCAGCACGTGTTGTTTTAGTAGCCTAACTACTCCAGTCTGCAACACACACAGTTCGGCACGCTAACCAAAGTTCACTCAACAGCAGAATGGGGTTTCTGATGTTTTCTTCAAAACAAAGGAACAACCTCGGGTCTGCGAACTGGTAGCACAGACACACACATACGCAGTAATCAGTAACGCTTGTCCAAACGCAACCCAAAAATGACATGCATTTCAAAAATGTACTCGAGATCCTTCCTAGCCAAGGACACCTCGGTTTCATCCGCAGTTGAAGAATACGGAAGACCAAAAGTGGAAGACCAAGGCTTACCTGGTGCCCCAGGGAAGTCAGTTTCTCCCCGCCGCAGAAGATGGGTCTCCGAAGAGGGCGAGCAGGTAAGGGATGCGGGGCAGGTCTCACAGGTGGCCGGCAGCGGCGTCCTCTCTGCAGCAGGTGCTCCACAATCCTGGGGCCAGCCGGGCGATAGCGACCAGGCTCACTCCTGCCGCCAGCTCCACTAACTATTTTGAAGAGCTCCCGGGAACTTTCTCTTGACTGCTCCCCGTCCTGTCTGCGAGTTTCCTAACAGTCCGGCCGGGAGGCGTCCCCCTCGCTGCAAACCCACCCGCGCCACCTAGAGGCCGCGTCAGGCAACGGCATTGCTGGAGCCTGGGCACGCCAGCCTCAGGCTCTGGCGCCAATCGCACCTGGTTCCACAGGACTTCCTGCCCCTTCAGGGACAAGCTGGAATGTGTAAAAAGGATTGATTGTTTTTGGGTTTTTTTTTGCATGTGTGGGGGTCTTGCGCCTATCAAAACAACTTGGGCCTTTGGGCACAAGAGTGCCGAAAGGTGAAATTTGCATGAAGTTATCATTAATCAGAACTTGAGCACAGCCCATTCACCCCCCCACCCAACCCTCCCCAAGACGGTTACAGGTATGGATCCTGTTGTATTCATTCACTCTTCTTCGTGCGGCCCTGAATACATTCGTGTATATTTCAACCCCTCCCCCACTACCTTCTTCCACCCACCCCAGGTTTGAGTCATCATCTTCTCCTCAACCCCTTCCCTCCCCCTCCCCCTCCCCCATATGCTCCATGTCATTCCATGTAACCATATAGGCTCCAAAAACTTCAGATAAACATATGTACTTCCTGTAACTATAGATGAGAGCACATGCCTCATATAGATACATGCTCTGCCACTCCGGGGAAGTATATATATCTTACAGAACTCTTGGTAGCCACAGGTGTATAAGTATAATAAGTATAAGTATATATGCTCTGATAACCTTATATACTCTGTGTGATTAGATAACCAGAAGACATGTGAACTGCATACCTTTCAGTATTGATCAATTCTTTTTTTTTTCTTTTCTTTTCTTTTTTTTTTTTTTTTGGTTTTTTTTCGAGATAGGGTTTCTCTGTGTAGCTTTGCACCTTTCCTGGTACTCACTTTGGAGACCAGGCTGGCCTCGAACTCATAGAGATCCGCCTGCCTCTGCCTCCCAAGAGCTGGGATTAAAGGCGTGCGGCACCACCGCCCGGCTGATCAATTCTTTTTAAAAATTTAATTATTTGGAAAAACGCCCAGCCTTAAAAGATAACGGTCCCCGTCTCTTTCTCCCTCAATGCCATGATTCCTGTGAGTAAAGGAACAGAGACTTCTTTTTCTTCTTCAGTTTGTTGAGACAGAGTTTCTCTGTGTAGCCCTGGCTGTCCTGGAACTCACTCTGTAGACCAGGCTGGCCTCGAACTCACAGAGATCCACTTGCCTCTGCCTCCCGAGGGCTGGGTTAAAGGCGTGTGCCACCAAGTCTGCTTAGGAGTGGGGAGTTCTATGCACCCCGCTTTCTTCTCGTGCTCTCTGCCTTAGATAACACGTGGGGTGGTGGGGGGAGTAAGGAGCCCAGTGGAGAAACAGACAACAGTGTGCAGGCCCGGGACAAGGATCCTGAACTTAAGGTTCTGAGGGGAAGCAAAGCGCTTGTGCCTAGCTCCCTGACCAGTGTGGACAGCTCGTCTAGACATGGCAGACGCCCCTGAGTGTTCAGGTTTAGCAATCTACGTTTCCCAGACTGAACCGATGGTGAGTTTGTGATAAGTGAAAACACTGAATTCAAGCAGGAACTGGGAAACCCAGAGTGACGTCCTGGCCTGGTCTTCCCTGTGGCGTATCTATTCACTTTTTGGCATACTTTTGAAGACAGAGATTTAATTTTAGCTGGAACTCTTATTCTCCGTTTACATCAAGTAACGCCTTGAAATTTACCAGAGTGAGATGGATCACATTGCCGCTCCCGAAAGATGGGAGGAAGGGAGGGAAACAGGAGTCCGCATGAAGTGATACGTAATAGAAAGCAAAGAAATGCTTTGTCAGGCTATGGATGGACCAGTGTGACGTTCCCATGGTCCTTTTATCCAAATCAGAATGTATGTGCGAATTAATTCAATATGTTAAGATAATGAATGAAGCAAGAGAAGTTATTGCTTATCTCAATCATTTAGAAACTTTGAAAATTCATCACTTCCTGTTTTGAATATTGCCTGGAAGACTGACATGGAGAAGGCAATAGATTATCATTGTAATTTTTTTTAAAAATAAGGACACAAGTCAGGTTGCAGACCATGGGGTCTCTTGGTGCTGTGGGGAATGGGACAT
Source organism: Peromyscus maniculatus bairdii (assembly GCF_049852395.1). NCBI lineage: Eukaryota > Metazoa > Chordata > Mammalia > Rodentia > Cricetidae > Peromyscus > Peromyscus maniculatus. The sequence goes on along the minus strand of NC_134872.1, from coordinate 29,740,824 downwards.
AATTTAGAATGTATGCTTGATATACATAACTAAGCCCAGGATGGCCCGTCCTTTTCAGCACATGGGTGCAGATGCATGATTGGCTGAGGGGCACAGTGTTGGAGAGATCCCAGTGGTCAGCTCCCTCGTACCATCACGTTGTCAGTGGCTCTGGAGATGCAGGGGACATGCTGGTCGAACACACACATCAGCTAGAAGAATGATGATTTATCAGAATTGACCACCTCCGGGAAGTAAAACTAAGCCATATTCAAGGGCTGGGGAGACGGATCTGTTGATAAAGTTCTGGCCTTGCAAGAATGAGGACCTGAGTTCAGATCCCAACTGTCATGTAAAAAGGTGGGCACTGGGATGTGTCTCTGTGATCCTGGGACTGGGGACACAGAGACAGGCAGGTGGATCTCTGGAGCTCACTGGCCAGGCAGACGAGCCAAATTAGTGTAGTCTGGGTTCAGTAAGAGACCCTGCCTCAAAAAATAAGATGGAGACAACTGAGGAAGATATTCAACATTGACCTCTGGCCATCATGCACACACATACATACCGCCCCCCCCACACACACACAGAGCACTGAGACACAGTCTGTTCATTAGTATGTATATTGTGTGTCTTAATTTCTCATCTCATGTTGAGTAAACAGGAAAGAAAGCCCCGACCCTCACAAATACCACAGACAGCCTTCTGTACAATGTTCCCATTGCTGGAGTCACTTAGCCAGTGCATCCCAAGTACATCTACCTGCCCCGCACTTTTCCAGGGGCTCAAGAAATCACAACGAGAAAGACAGCCAAGATGGGTCAGCCCTCAAGGAGCTTGTCTTGGAGGAGGCAGTGAGTAATCAAGTTATCCAATGAATAGGAAGTGTACTTCCTGTTGGTGGCAGGTGGAGGCAGAGGATGCCTGGGTTGTGAATGAGTGTGTGTGTGTGTGTGCGCGTGCGTGCGTGCCCACACGCTTAGCTCACTGACAAGTTTCTTCCTCTTTAATTACTGTCTGAAAAGAAGCATCAGTTACACACAGCAAAACACATATGCTGCCCCCTGATGCTCACCTGCCTTTATTAACATACCTTGGCAAGCCAGCTTCTTGTTACCTACAAACAGGGATCATTTCAACAGTATTCTTTCAAAAATGCTGTTGTTCAAACCATGCAGTAGTAGTATACGAGGGTTGGATAGACTGCTTTTTTTTTTTTTCTTTTCTTTTAATGTCCAGGGTTGGTGCTTAGAAAGAGTTAGGAAGTTGTTCAAAGTTGTTCAGAATCAAACAATTACAGCCCAGTCTGTGGCACAGCACACACCAGCCTCTACTCTGCCCCCAGAACTGGAACGAGTCTCTGTCCCGGGGGCAGGGAATGAAGAAAGCAGGGTCCTCGGCCCTGTTCCTCTGCTCTCCTAAGAAGGCATATTTGTCTTCAGCTCTGTTCCTGGTTTATACACAGGCTCAGCCCTTCTCAGAGAAAGGATTAGCGAATCCTAAAGTGGTACCTCAGACCTGCCTCCACCCTCAGGACAGCTCTGCAGGTGGAAGTGGGGACAGGTCATCTTAGGGACCACATGGTCAAGGACCTTCATTTCCAAACAGATACCTAGAATGCCAGAATTGGGTAGGTGCCAAGCAGGAGCAAGCTTGAGCGGCAAGCAGGAGCTCTGGAGGCTGAGGGCACAGCAGAGGCTATGTTACTATTACAGACAAGGGGTAGCCTATTCTGAGGAGGAGACGGAGGGATCTGGCAGTATGTATGTTCCTGTGTGGAGAGAGGGTTGTTTCAGGCTAAGCAAAGGTTGTACAGAGGTCCTGTGTGAAAGGGACCAGGTGAACTGGAGAAGCTGAGAGAATCTGTGGGGGTCAAAAGACAGGGAACTGGGTTGAAAGTGAGCTTCGCCTGCTTGGGAAGGGGGATGGAACCTGGGTACCCCAGGGCACTAGGCAAGTATATTGGATATTATGCTGAGTATAAGATAGTTTGACAATGATGGAAGCTTCTGGAAGTGAGACAGGCTTTTATCCCTGGCAAAGAAAGAACAGGGAGAGACTATGTTTGGAATGTGTTTGCATCTTGGGCCTTTAGTCTATACCAGGTGGACCCAGGGAGCTGAAAGGCCCGTGTACTGTGGATACACTCAGCACAAAATCAAGGGACCACACTAGGCGGGAAACAGTTGGCCTCCATCTGATGTCTTCATCCCCCTGAAGAATGAGGTTCTGTACTCAGTTGTTTAAGCTTTGCCATGCCAACAGCCTCTTGCTAAGGAAGTAAGTTTGGCTTTCTCCTAACAGCCTACTTTAGCTCAGGCTGCTGTAACAAAAATACGATAGCCCATGTGGTTTAAACAGCAAGTGCTTGTTCATCACATTTATGGGACTGGGGAGGTTGAAGTCTAGGTGTCCAGCAGATCTGGTGTCTGCTACGGACCCACTTTCTGGTCCATAGATGGCCACCTTTTCTTTTTTTCTTTTTCTTTTTCTTTTTTCTTTCTTTCTTTCTTTTTTTTTTTTTTGGTTTTTCGAGACAGGGTTTCTCTGTGTAGCTTTGCTCCTTTCCTGGAACTCACTCTGTAGCCCAGGCTGGCCTCAAACTCACAGAGATCTGCCTGGCTCTGCCTCCCAAGTGCTGGGATTAAAGGCATGCGCCACCACCACCTGGCGTGATGGCCACCTTTTCACTGTAGCTTTATGGGACAGAAGGGCAAGGCAGTGGACTGGGAATCCTTCTTTACAGTCTTATCCCTCTGGGGCTCTGTCCTCATTATCAAATCCCCCCCCCCCAGGGCCTAACCTCCTAACACTCACCGTGGATAGTGCCATTTCAACACATGCAGTGAGTGTGCACACAGACGGGCAGACCACACAGTCCTTCACTGGTGTAGGATTCTGACCGTGTACACTTCACATCATTTGGATCTGGAAGCCATGTTCCAGATGACTCTATATCCACAATGTGTCTACAATGACTGCTAAATAAAGTCTCAGCGAGGCACCGGGGTTTTGTACCTATAAGAGACTGAGGCAGGGTAAGGTAACTGCTTGAGACAAAATTGGATATAACAAGACCCCATGAAAGAAGGAAGGGAAGGGAAGGAGAGAGTGAGAAATGGGAGGAAAAGAATGGAATGGAAGAGCAAACCATTGTTAACTCTCCTTTGTGGGTTGAAAAGCCTCCAGGCCAGGGAAGGGGTGGGTGTGGGGGTGGGAAGGACCACGGTGAGTTCCCCCAGTGCTTTTGATCGTCTCTACTGCCAGCCCTGGGTTATGATAGGCTCACCTCCACTGTGTGCATAGTCAAGGTACAAATGAAATTGACTTTCACTGAGAGTGACACCAGGAGCCTGGATGGTGCAAAAGTTCAGATAGTAAATTTTTTTTTTTATGACATAATATTGTCACTTTGCTCAACAGTGAAAAATCACTGTTTTTCTAATAAAGAAAACCACACATGTGGAATAAAATCTGTTTGTAGACCACCTCCGTGAGCACCAGACACACATGTAATAACATGCAGGTAAAAGGCTAATATGCATAAAAATTAAATGAATAAATCTAAGAACATTTAAAAATCCATTTGTACTGTACCAGAAGAATTAAGAAGTGGATTAAAATATACAACATTGATGTATTCAGTAAAAAGCAAATACATTCATCTCTCTAATAGACAAAGGCATATTTCTACCATAAATAATGGCTTTCAGGCAATGGATTGAAGGCTGAGGGAATTAGTGTACTATTACTGATGGGACCTGAAACAGAAGATGGTCCATAGTAGAAAGAGGTAAAAACACCTGCTATTGGGTTGTACATGATAAAAATTAATTAGTTAATGGATTAAAAAAATCACACTTATTATATTTTTGCAAGTTATTTATATGTAAGGTAGAAGAATTAACCTATTTACAAAGGCTACTATATTCTTGGGGGGCAGTAATTATCCCTCATTCCTCATCTACCATAGATATGAGGTCATTGTCCAAAGACCCCCCAAAAGCTGTGGTCAACACAAGAAACTCAGTGTTACAACTTGAATGTGATATTTTTGTGTTTAAGTACATGCTCCCCACCTGGTGGTGCTGTTTTTGGAAGGTTGTAGACTCTTCTGGACACATGGGCCTAGCTAGAGCCATATATGTGGGGCTAGATGGTTGTAGGCCAGCTTGGTTCTAGCCTGAGCTCTCTGCCCTGATCTGCTGAGATATAACAGGTCTTCCACCACAGATGGAGTCCCAGGTGTCGTGAGTCTCCAATGAAACTGAGGGCTAAAATAAATATTTCTTCCCTGAAGTTGCCTCTTGTCAGACATTGGGTCCAGGCAACAGGGAGTCACTGGGAATTCAAGTTGTCCAGCACAGCTCCTTCTACCATTTTTAGAATAGTTTCCTAGCCCAAGGTGGAATTATGTACCTACATTTCTCTGCTTCCCTTGCAGCTACATATACATAGGCACCTCCTTCCAAACTGGCTGATGAACTATGGCAGAAGTGTGTAGGGGTTCCAAAAAGGCTACTTCATGGGATGACTCTGTGGTGATATTTTGTTGTACCCTAATAAAATTTGCCTGAGGATCAGAGGAAAGAGCCAGCCACTAGATTAGACATAGAGGTCAGGCAGTGGTGGCACACACCTTTAATCCCAGCACTCAGGAAGCAGAGATCCATCTGGGTTTCTCTGAGTTCAAGGCCATACTGGGCTACATGAGATCAATCTGGTCTAAAAGAGAAACAAAACCAGTCAGTGGTGGCACACACCTTTAACCTCAGTATATGCACATACTTGGGATGCACATACACCATTAATCCCAGCACTAGGAAGATTGAGATAGGAAGTGAAATGGCAGAGAAAGGCATATAAGGCGTGAGGAGACAGGAAGTAGAGAGCCCTTTCGGCTGAGGACTCAGAGGCATGCCGTCTGAGGACTCGTGGAGACAGGGTCTTCTCTTTTTTGGCTGAGGAGGTGGCGAGGTAAGAAGTGGCTGTGGTTTGTTTCCTCTGATCTTTCAGTATTTACCCTGGTATTTGACTCCAGGTTTTTATTGTAAGACCATTTAGGATTCGTGCAAAATGAGTTGTTTGGGATGAGGAGGTTGTCCTGTCCTTTCCATTCACTCTCTGACACTGGTTCAATGTTGATGGAGTGGACAGGGCTCTGTCCCCTCCAGCAGGACTTCCCTATAAGCCCTAGCAGGAGTGTTCGTGGAAAACAGCAAAGACTCCCTCCTGCACCTCAGCCACTGCCCTCCGGTCTCTGTTAACAGGAGCCTGACTGACATGCATGGTCCAATTCTGAAAACTGGAACATACCATACCTTAGTCTAGTTTCTGTTAACAAGAGCCTCTTTGACATGCATGGTCTAATTCTGAAAACTGGAATATACCATACCTTAGTCTAGTTTCTGTTGCTATAGCTGAATACCACACACTAGAACTTTATTTAAAAAAGAGGTAAGAGAAATCCCAGAACACAGCTTTGGCATCTGGTCAGCATTGATAAAGGGTCTTTCTAATGTAGCCATCACATGGAGAGACGGGAGTTAGCGTACCGGCTGAGACCTCTTCTTCTTCTAACAAAGCCATTAATGTCATCAAGGATGCTACCTTTGTCACATCATCTGATCCTGATTACCTCCCACAGAAACCTCTACACACCAGAAACATGATTTGAGAGGTTAAGTTTCAACATGAGTTTTGGAGGAGACAAGCACCCAGATTCTGGCATGAAATATATTTATTTTTCTAGCCAAACAGGTTTGAGAATCTTCCTTCATGGTGATCATAAAGTTCAGATCAGCTGCACTGAGGCAAACTCATAGTATGAAACGATTTCCCAAGGAACTGAAGCATTCGTTACAGGGAAAGATTTGGGAAGGAAAATGTAGAGTGAGAGTTCCCCAATGCTCTCAGGGAGGCCAGAGTGTCCAGCCATGGAACTCCTGAGTCACTGGCTCCAGATATGGTAATGGCTGAATCAGTGGCCTCAGCTCCACCCAATGCCACATGGTTCAGGAATTCCTACATTTCAAGTGTGGGGACATAGGCTAAGGTTATCACATTGTTCACAATGCCAACCTGGGCTAGACAATATAGATGGAGCAAGCGTATCCTTTGACTGTAATTTCCAACCACGTCCCTTTGAGAAAGCTCAGAGAAAGACCCCAGAGGGTAGGCGCTGTCAGGAAACTGCCTCCTTCAGCAGGTCCACTGTCTGTCTCTGCCAGGGCTCTTCAGTGTGGCAACAGATACTTAGAGATGGCCAAGGGGATTCACTCGGGGGAGAGAATATTACAACGTCTACTTAGGCTGGGGCGATAGATAGCTCAGTCAGAGTGTTTGCCACATACTCACGGAGACCCAGGTTCAATCTGTGGCATTCCTGTGAATTAGCTGGGTGTGATGTGTGCTTCTAACTGGAATGCTAGCGATGCAGAAACCACTGAGGCTCAGTGGTGAAGCAGGCTAGCCTCATCCTCGAACCCAAGTCCTAGTGAGAGACTGTCTCAAAAAACAAAACTAAGCAACAACAACAGAACCAAAACTAAGGTAGCTATCACTAGAGAAGGAGTTACTCCAAGGGCTGTCTTCTGGGTTCTGTACATATGTGTGCAAACATGTGCATCACACAGTCTTCATTTGTGTGCGCACACACACACAACACACACACACACACACACACACACACACACACACAGATTTCTAGTATCTAAGACATAGGAGTTAGGTAGCATAGTACTCATATTCAGCCTAGAGATCCCCTACTACGAGCTATTTCAAGGTAAGAGCAGGCGCATTCAGATTGTATAGGATGGTTTTAGAAGTTCCTAGAGAACTGCTTCTATCACCGACCCCCTTTTGCTGTCATTTGCATTTCCTGTCTGTGGACTCAGAGCTCTGCATACTGCCCCGTTCTGGAACTCGGTGTCCTTTCCAGTCTTATCTGGCTGTCTAGGGCAAGCGCTGCAGCAGTAACAAAAATCATTGACATCCCGGTGGCAGGATAAAGGCCCGAGTCTTGTTTATGACCTACTCTAATGTAGGTCAGCTGGTTCTCTGGACAGTAGCTCAGGATCCAAGGCCTTCCACCTGCCTCTTGCCGTCTCGGGGTCTTGACTGGGTTTGTATTATCGGCCAACTGAGGAATTGAAAAGCAGGAAATACAGTGTCAGACACACGGACAGCAGCAGGGACAGACATTATTAAAGATGGAGACTCATTCACACACAGCAAGATACACAGAGAGATTCTCCACAGGGCAGGGACTCAGAAATAGGAGTCCACCCCCGTGCCCCCGAAAGTTGGGGTTTTAAGTGTTTTGGGTACCCTGAGATGGGGCTCCTTCCCCAAATTTTGACTTTATTTGCTTAAGCAGAGAAAGTGGAGTTGGTAGGCCCACAGCTTCAGGTAAGCATGTTCAAGGCCAGCCTTGAACACCACTGACCAGTGTGGACTAGTCAGCCAGGAAGGGGGCGGGTACCGGCAGGAGAAAATGTTTGCCAGACCTTTATCTCAGGTCAGGAGGGTGGAAAAGAAGCTTATCTGTGGTCCCATTACCTATCTGTCTGTCTGTCAGGGGTCTGTCCTGCTTCTCCTGCCTCACTCTCAACACTGTGTTCTCACCATCTCGAAGCCCTTCCCAGAGCACAATGGACAAACTATGGAGCTGAGGATGCAGGTGTCTCAGGAGCTCCTATTCTGTTCTTCCAGTCACTGGTCTGAAAATAAAGGAAGCCCAGTGAGAGTGTAAAGCCATGGCTGCCCAGGGTTTAGGGATGTCTGGAGAACACACCGCATTGTCAACAGTGGTGCTTGTCTAACAGACATAGGAAGAGGTGGGAAGGCTGACTGGATGCCTTGAGGGCCTGGAGACCTGTGTTGTGAGAACCCGCTTTGACGTTCCTTGTGTGCACACTGGCTAACTCAGCATGTCTCATGGTGCATATGTGTGTGGATAATGGCTATGGTCTTGTGCAAGACTGAAGCATATTTCACAATGCAATGGTTGTATCCACTCTTCACTCTGCCAAATTGTGGCTTTCCCTGAACATTCCGAAATTGTTCATGTCTAAGTCACCAGGGACTGCCTAATCACTGAAACAGACACCTTTTGGTCTTTATTTTCCTATGCCTTTTCCTCTTTTCTTTCTTTTTAATTACAGGGTACTCCAAAAGCAAACCTTATTTATTTACTTAGCACGAGGACATTGTAATTCAAATATTTGTTGCACATTGCTCATATTCCTTTCCATGCCCCATCGTCCCTTCATGCCCTGACCTTTCCCATTAGTCTTCTTTGTGCCTCTAGAACAGTGGTTATCAACCTTCCTAGTGCTGTGACCCTTTACTACATTTCCTCATGTTGTGGTGACCCCCAACCATAAAATTATTTTCATTGCTACTTCAGAACTGTAATTTTGCTACTGTTATGAATCGTAATGTAAATATCTGTGTTTTCTCATGGTCTAAGATAACCCCTGTGAAAAGGTTATTTAACCCCCAAAGGGGTCGCAACCCACAGGTTGAAAACCATTGCTCTACCAGATCATCTAACGGGTGGCCTATGGGCCATATAGGGCTCAGCATAGTTATGACTGGAACCTGATTGTGCTGTTCTTAAGCATGAACTTTGTAGATGGCCACATCTTTGTACAATGTCCAAAGGTTGGGGATGCCCACTCCAGAGAAGTTTGGCTTCTGCTTTTAAGCCATATATACAGGCATAATTGCATGTATCTATGTAAAAATCAAGGAATTACATATGAGAGAAAAACATGATATTTGCTTTTTTTGGAGCTTGGCTTAATTAACAGTGAAATTAGATTCCTTTGCACAGTGACTCCACGTCTCTTTGATGGCTTGCCTGTGGTCTCTCATGGGTAGTTCTTCACTTGATCCTCACAGAAAGGGTGCTGCTCTTGGCCACCACACTCTTCCAGTTTTGTGGCTTCAGTGGATTGGTGACTTCTGCCTTGGAGTTTTGGTTTCGGCTTCATCCTCCGAATCTGGAAACTCATGCACAACAGTGTGTGAGCCATTTCCTTAGGAACCACTCAGACACTAGATAGAAGTACAAGCTCACTAAAAGTGTCCAGCCCAAGTCCATCATCCTCTCCTGAACCCCTGTTTCCTAACTCAGCAGAGGCTACAGTGGACCCCCTAACATGAGTGCCTCAAGGATGCACTGACCAAGGATGCTGCTTCTCCTGCCTCCGACTAAGTCTTCCACCTCATCTCTACAATAGTTTGGTGTGCACACCTCACGTCCCATTACTGGCCTTAGGAAATAAATGAACATGGCAGGTGGGGCAGAGGTTCCATTCAGCGTCTGCCAATGTTGTTGGAGTATAGCCCTCACACCTCCAGGAGAAGCTCAAGTCTGTATTCTTGAGAAATGTGAAATTGCCCCATTATTAAGTACCATCATCAGCTAATCTGACAGCATGGCCCAAACAAACACAAAAAGTCCCTGGACTAGATCAGGCCCCAGGAAGCCACTTGGCACTCTTGTGTTGAAAGCTGAGCCCAAACCCTCCACGTTCCTCATGAGCACCTCCGCCATAACCACCTTCAACCTCCAGACTCTGAGAGCAACCGAAGGTCTTGAGCACTGCTGCTTTCCTGAAGTGAATTTTATAAGCGAACACATCTATTTTGTCTACTTATTGTTAAAATGCCTATATAGAGTGTATCGTTTGCATTGCGAGAAATGTAGTTGTTCAAAAGGACACGGTGCCTGGGAGATGGCTCTGAGGTGAATAATGCTTGCTGCTCTTCCAGAGGCCCTGAGTTCAGTTCTCTCATGCACATCAGCTCCCAGTTGCCTCTAACCAGGGGATCTGATGCCCTCTCCTGGCACGTGCAGGCACCCCGACACAGACACACACCTAAATAAAAATAAATTGAAAAAGGAAGAAACAAAAACAAGAAAGAAGAAAGGAAAGGAAGGAGAAAAGAAAAGCCTGGGTGACAGTTAAGTTGCACTTCCCAACATACCTTTATGATGCCTTGCTCAGCTTCTCCAGATCTTGGGGTCCTCCCGCGGGGAATGAGGGAAATAATAGCATCCACATTCATAGTATTTCTGTGACCGTTAAATAAGGTAGGCAGGATCTGTGAGAGGCTGGTTCCAGGACTCCCAGTAGATGCTGCAATCCTTCATATTAGATGGCAGAGGAGCTGCGTGAGACCCGTGCACACCCTCTCATATGCTTTAAACCATCTATAGATTACATATAATATCCAATAAAATGTAAATGCTATTCAAATATGAATGATATATTAGCAGTACTTAGGGGCTAACAAGCAGGAAAGGGCTGCACATCTTCAGCACACACAGACATTTTTGTCTGAATATTTTTGGTCGGTAGTTGGCTGAATCTCTGGACTTGGAATGTGAGGATGTGGAGGGTGAGACACAGGACTTCCCTGAAACTAGCATAAATGCTAGGCAATGTGAACTACCGTTCATTCTATAAGATTATCCTTGGAGGAAGCCGAGGTGACTTACAGATACTACTTACGTGGTAGCTCAGAACTAAAGAAACTAATCTATCTTAAGTGAATTACTGAGATGAGTTTCTCATAAGAATGGAACAAGGTAACCCGGAGCTTGGTTAGAGATTTAAGATTTTAGTTATACCCGGTCACTAAATAGCCTGAAGCTTTTTGATGTGGCAATGATACACAGAGATTCTTGGGTGGGCTGAAGACAAACATCGGCCGTGTTAGACACTTGTAACTCTGGTGATTCATGCAGAATTTTGAAGTCACTGTAATTAAGGGTTTTAGACTTTCTAGAAGGCAAAAATTGAACAAATTTTCAAATACTCCCAAATTTTCCTATTATATTCTTGCAAAAACATGGTGTCACTGGGGGAAATGAGAATCTAGGCACCCATCTGATAAGCATGTAAGTTGAAATTGTCTTGAATACAAAAATACATTGAAGGTACCTAACCGATGTAACATCTGACATGACCATAACACTTATACTAACCAAGCTTGGCCAAATCACCTAATACAAAGTCTTGTTATGGCCAACTGCTAAATGTCTCACGTAGCTGGTTGACTGCTGTATGGAGAATCAAGAACAGAACGGTTGTGAGTACTCACTATTAATGTATGATTGATGTACATTAAAGGATGCCTTAGGCAAGCCTGGGCTGCTTTGATCAAAACTTGTAACAGAACCAACTTCCGGGAGCAGCAGAGCAGGCCGGAGTTCAATAGAATATCCATAAAGCAAGAAAGTAAATCCAGAGAGAAAATGCTGCCCCAGCAGGATAGACTAGAATCAGAGAAGAGAGTGGCATTTGAGATGGGAAACTGAGTAGGCAAATAATATATTTGGATTTAGAAGGCTCAGGAGCCAAAGGAGAAATGAAAATTAAAAGAAAAATAAGCCATGAAATGATTATAGTCACGAAGCTGGGACCGAGATTGACAAGGAAATCCTCTGTCAATATAGGGTTGATAAGGGTAGGGAAAAATAACCTAACTCCACATCTAATGCCTTTTCATGAAGTGATCAGGCTGAAATTACAGCCCGCAGTTGTCAATGGAATTGCGGTTAGTCGTCCTGTTTCCCCTTGTTCGGGGAGTTCACATTTGATTTCTCATTTTGTGTAACTTAGGTCGGGAGCAAAATAAGGACATTTTTTATATACATTATCACTGTACTGTTCTTTAACTTTATACAACTAGAATGAGAACTTATTTTATATAAATGCTACTGCACAATTTAAAACTTACCCATGTTTTATAAATTAAGGAAGACAAAAATAATAACACAAAAAAATCCCATGAAAGCATGAGGTGGGTCAGATTCTGGAAAGGAGAGATGATTTATTGGAGAATGCATATGGCCTTGAGGCAAAGAATATAATAATGTTTAATACAAAATAAAAATGTTTGGCATTACCAAGTACTCTCCACAAGCCAGGCATTAAATGTTTTGCATGGGCTAACTCTTACAATCTGCATGCCCAGCTGATAGGATATTTCAACCCATTTTACAGGTGGAAAAACTGACACTTAGAGATGCTGAGTAATGTGCTTCATTTGAATCTCGGGAGCTGGGACTCAACCCCTGACATCTGGCTGCTGGGTCAGAGCTTCAGTGGCTTTTGCCTTTGTTGCTGTGGGGTAAGTGTAAGGACGACATCCTCCCCTGGAGCAGTAAGGAACGAATTCCAGGGTTCTGACTGCGGTAGCCCAGCCCTACAGAAGGCTCACACAGGAAGTGATGGACGCCGAGTGTAATAAAAGCGCCCAAAGCAAGTCACTCACCCTGGGACTGAGCCTCAGGGCATGGTCTTTGGCACCGGTGAACAATCTCTGAAAGAACTAGACCTGTACGGAGAGGATGGTGAGCACAAGCTGGAGAGGGCTTGTCTGTGACACACTGTGGGTCACTGGAGGGGTAAGCTACTCTCCCTGCAAAGACAGGCAAGTTTAGGCCTGATCCTCGGGCGGGGGAGGGGGGTGCGGGCGGCGGGGGTGGGGTGGGGTGGGGGGGTGGTGTTACTCAGAACCTTGGCTGTCCGGTGCAGTGCGGCAGCTGTATGTGAGGAAGAGGTGGATGGGAGAGCAGGGCTGGAGGAGGAGGGGCAGAGGGACCCTCTACAGGACCAGGCGTTCAGTGGCCTCTGGGCTGTGGTCGCTGCTGGGGCTCCTCCTAGACATGAGAGGTTTCATTCTGTTTTTAGGTTAATGATTTTTTCTTCCTTTCTTTCTTTCTTTCTTTCTTTCTTTCTTTCTTTCTTTCTTTCTTTCTTTCTTTCTTTCTTTCTTTCTTTCTTTCTTTCTTTCTTTCTTTCTTTCTTTCTTTCTTTCTTTTCTTCCTTCCTTCCTTTCTCTCTCTCTCTCTCTCTCTCTCTCTCTCTTTCTTTCTCTTCCTTCCTTTCTTCCTCTCTTCCTTTCCTTCCTTCCTCCCTCCCTCTCTCCTTTCTTTCTTTCTTTCTTTCTTTCTTTCTTTCTTTCTTTCTTTCTTTCTTTCTTTCTTTCTTTCTTTCTTCCTCTCTTCCTTTTCTCCCTCCCTCCCTCCCTCTCTCCTTTCCTTCTTTCTTTCTTTCTTTCTTTCTTTCTTTCTTTCTTTCTTTCTTTCTTTCTTTCTTTCTTTCTTTCCTTCCTTCCTTCCTTCCTTCCTTCCTTCCTTCTCTTGATTGCTATCAGAATAAGTAACATGGCTTCAGTGTAGCTACAGCTCTACAGGTGTGGACTGCTGAGCTATATTCTCCTTCTCTGGGCCCCTCTGGTCTGTACGCCTCATCCATTCTACCTGTGAAACTTCCATTGTGTAAACGCTCCTGTTCTGAAGGCCTTCCAGATGCCAGGTGAGCGAGTGCCCACTCTTCCGTCTTCTTTACTAGCTTTGGAGAAAGCCATGCGAATAAGACTAGGATATTATTAATGCTCAGGGGCCAACAACCAGAAAAGGGCCTTGCATGCTCAGCATGCACAGAGATTTTTGTCCCATTATTTCTGGTCGGTAGTTGGCTAAATCTCTGCACTTGGAATCTGAGGATGTGGAGGGTGAGACACAGGACTTCACTGAAACTTGGCGTAAGTACTAGGCAATGTGAACTACCATTCATTCTATAAGATTATCCTTGATAGGAACTAAGGTGACTTAGAGATCTAGCAGCTACCCAATACCTCAGGACTAAGGGGATCTAGTGTGTGGTAGGCTCTCAATACAATCCCCAGCAGATAAGTGAATGAATCACATCTCCTTTAACGCTGAGGAGATTTTGAACAAAGGCTTCTCATAAGAACCTGAGTGTTTCTTGGGGGATGGGGCTTCAAGTGACTCTATTCTGTGTGGGGCAGAGGAGCGGCATGGAGTATTAGAGAAAACTCTGGGTGGGGAGTCTCAACGTCACCAGAAGAGGTAGTAGCAGAGCCGTTTGCCTGAATGGGAACAGCTTCCCCGACTGCTCCACAGAGCTCTTGATGTCGCATCTAGACGGCAGGCTTTGTGGGACAGTAGAACAGGTTGTGGACAAAGAGCAGAGGGGAGGTAGGTTTTCCTTACCTAGCTCCTTCCGAAGGGACACTGAGGTGGGAACATTTTTCTAAATGGATGGAACGTCATTTTGGTAGAAAAGCTGTAAGACTGGCAGCTGTACGCCACAGTTCTTGAGCCGAGAGAATGACTTGAGGTGGTCTCATGTGTGTCTAGAGGGTAATAGTCTCTACTCACTCCCACTTTCATTGGTCCCCGGCCAGTGGCTCTCACATCATCTCTTATGGTGGGTCTGTGTTTTCAGGCCCCTGGCCTCAACTCTACTCATGACCTCTTTACTCTGATATAGTTCAAGAAGAATTTACTGGGTGCTTAGGACCTGTAATGTACTGTGACACAACACCATGCCCCCCAAATAACAAAACAAAAGAGAAGGTTTAGGCTTTGTCCTGGAGGAACTTGGTTCTGAAGTCATAACACTGACCCACAGAGCAATACAGAGACCTGTTATAGAAAGCATCCAAACAATGGCGTTAAATGGTCTGTGTTTTAGGGAGGTTAGTTCCTACCCGTGTGAACTGGATTAGGGAGAGGAAGGTCTAGAAGAAGATTGATTGGTGGGTGGGTCACTGCCATAGCTGTCTTCCTCTCCAACTGTCGCCATTACCACCCTTCAGAAGTCTTCTCGGCACGGTTTGCAGTTCTAGCCTCCAGCTTGCCTTGCGCTTTGTGCCTATCATGTCTTAGTGCCGACTGCCTCCTGGCTCCAGTTCCACATGGGGACAGCCAGTTCTGATGCTGCTCCCTTGATTTCCCTCATGGAACCCAGCTCCAGCCTCAGGCTCCAGGCGCTCACCCTTTGCTTACTCCTCTGTGAGTGCCATGCCTTTCTCTCTCTCAGTCACCACCATAATTTCCTAGGTGACGGCTAAACACCACTCATATTTTAGCAGCTGACTTCAGCCTGCCAAACTGCATGCGACTCCTCCGCCCTGCCCGTGTGGCTGACTGAACAAAGCAGTGTGGAGGTCACATGAGCGACTGTCACAGGAAGGGTTTCCGCTTATGGTGGCTAATCTTGCTTGTCAATCCGACTGCATCTGGAATCAACTAAAACCAAAGCAGTGAACACACCTGTGGGAGATTTTCTTGATTGAATTATTTGAGGTGGGAAGACCCATCCAAAAATCCAGGCCAAGCATTCTAGTGGCAGCCCATATAAAAAGGTGTGGAGACCGGGCGGTGGAGCATGCCTTTAATCCTAGCACTCGGGAGGCAGAGCCAGGCAGATCTCTGTGAGTTCAAGGCCAGCCTGTTCTACAGAGTGAGGTCCACGAAAGGCACCAAAACTACACAGAGAAACCCTGTCTCGAAAAATCAAACCAACCAACCAAACAAACAAAAAACCAACCAACCAACCAAACAAACAAAACAAAACAAACAAATAAACAAACAAAACATATGGAAGAAAGAAGCTTTTGCCTTTTGCCTGCTTGCCTTCACTCTGACTGGAAAGTACATCTCTCCTGGTACTAGAGCTTACTATTTTTGGATTCCAGCATAGACCAAAGACCAGCAGCTCCCTAGGAATCCTCCAGGACCAGAGGATTCTAGCACCATATTAGGACTGCTGAGACTCATGGACTAACCAGTTATTGGATTCTTGGCCATTCTCTTGTGAGTTGACCATTGCTGGACTACCTAAACTACAGCCTCTAAGCCACAATAATACATCTCTCAAGCTCTCTCTGTCTCTGTCTGTCTCTCTGGTTTTGTCCCTGTCTCTCTTTCTACATCAGGTAAGACAGGTCTGCTGCCTTGGAAACACAGGTCCACAAGGAATATGGTCCTGCAATTTCCAGGCGTACTTCCAGCTACACAGCATGTACCTCTGCTGTTAGTATTTACAGAGAGTGAGGCCAGGAGGACTCCCAGGCTAACATCGAACCCAGGTCATTTACTGCTACCTCTAGTTAAGAAAAGGCTCACTGCTGCCCAGCAGGCCCAGGGGCAGCTTTTCTGGGAAAGTTCCACAATACATGACAGGCAGGATGCCTTTGGCTCCCTCCCAATATGGTAAAGTTTCTGTGTGAAGGGGACCTGGGTGGGGAAGCTTGGTCTCAGCAAGGCAGACTCTGCTTGCATTAATAACATAATCTTCCTGGGATGACTAGAAATGGACATCTCTTTCATGTTGTCTTAGACAGATCCTAGTTTCCTCATCTATTGGAAATGGAAGCAAAACCAAACCAATGCTTACACACACACACACACACACACACACACACACACACACACACATACACACACACTCATCAATCAGAGGAAAGAAAGCTCAACCTGTCCCCAGTTTGGTAGGAAGTGCAGAGGGAGCCCAGACACCACAGAATGAGCCACCCATGACAGGGTGATTGATGTCTTCTTAGTTGAGTTAAGGTTGCAGCAGAATTTTCCAAAAATGCACTTCATCATCAGCACATATAAAATGGGTGGTTCTATTTACAACACAGCTCTTCACGCTGAGAATTTCATGGGCTGTCTCAGGACATTTGGGTTACTGATGCCTGGGAATTGTCCAAATATGTCACTGAAACAACAGGGAACTTGTGCTGTCCAGCAGCCAAGGAGTACAGAAATTCTTTGACATTCACAGATGTCCCTTTCAGTGTATTAGTACTGCAAAGTGAAAACTCATCTTTCTAATCGTTCTCAGTGGCTCTTGCCCATTCACCCTTCAGGCTTGCTACTAAAGTTGTAGGTTCAAAAAGAAGTTACAGTTGTTTTGTTTCTACCCTTGAATAACAGAAACATTCCAGTTCTGACCTTCGTGGATAGCAGAACAAGCCTGCTAGCATGCAGTTATCTTAAAGGCAAAACTGAATATGAACTACTTATGGAGAGGTGAGCCTCCAGCACTGGAGAAAATGGATATTTTATAAGTGGTTTTAATATATTTACTTTTTTGTTAAATATTTTCCACAACCCCAACCCCTCCCAGATCTTCCCAACTTGCTTACTCACCCGACTTTCTTTTCTCCCCCCTTCTCTCTACAAACCCCCACAAACACCTCAAAATGAAAATCAATACAAACAAAAAACCAGCAAGACAAAAAAAATGCCAAAATGAAATAAAAAGTTCACAAAATATTCATGGACTTCATTTTGTGTTGGCCAATTAGTACAGAGCCTGCCCTGGAGTGTGGTTGATAGACCCAGTGATACTCCATTGGAGCAAATGATTTTTACTTTTCCGATGTATATTAACTGTAATAGCTTCTTGGTTAGGAATAGGAAGCTGTTTCCATTTCCCTCTCTTTGTGCTGGTATCCCATCTGATTTGAAATTGTGCAGGTCCTGTGCATGCTGCATCTGAGAGTTCATATGTGCACCAGCCCTGTTGTATCTGGAATACTCTGTTTCCTTGGAGTCCTCCATCCCCTCTGGCTCTTATAATTGCCCTACCTACTCTTCCACATGGATCCCTGTGCCCGGTGTGTAGGGGTTTGATGAAGACATCATGTTTAGGACTGAGTGCTCTAAAGTCTCTCACTTTCTGCACATTGTCCACTGGTGGATCTCTGTGTTCATTCCCATCTACTGTTAGAAAAGCTTGATGAAGGATGGGCAAGGCACTGATCTATGAGTATAGCAGTATGTCTTTAGAAACTCATTTTATTGTTATATACCTCTAGGAGAATAATAGTATTAGAGTTTCCTCTAGGCCCATGACCTACCTAGTCTCAGATTTTTGGCAATTTTAGCACCATCAGTTATGAGTTCTGTCTCATGATATAGGCCTTAAATCCAATAAAAAAAGTTGGTTGGTTATTGCCATAGCATTTGTAACACTACTGTACTTGTATATTTTGTAGGCTGCTATAGGTTACAGGGTTTGTATCTGGGTGATATTGATTATTTGCTTTTTTCTTCGAATAGCATGACATGTATCTTCCAGTACCATGAATGCTGGTGACTGGGGGTTGGGAGAGGGAGTTTCTAGTTAGGCACCAGCTCGACTTCTCCATGTTCAGTGACATAAGTAAGTGTCGCTTTCAGAAATAGCGCCTTACCTTATCAGTTTATGGAGAGTAACCAATAACTTTAGCAACAGCCTGTGATGTTTGAGGGGTGTCCGTGGGACCTCTTTGGCCAATGAATAAACAAGATATAACCCATTTGTGTTACTGGGGGTTTTACTGGGTGGCATAAGATGTCTAGTTGGGGCTTTGTCACCTCTATTATATTATAACCCTATTTAAATTCTCTTCATATATATATGTATATATACATGTACTTTAATATATATATATATATATATATATGTATTTTAAGAAACTTCTACATTAGTAGATTTCCATATGGTTGTTCCAAGGCCTTTAGTGTTAGTTATCCCTTCTTTTATTTCCTTCTCCACCCTTATCTCCCAATACTCTCCCTATTTAATCCTCCTATCCTATTTTCCCCATTATCACTCCATAACACTACATCCTATTTTCCCTTCCTTGAGAGGTCCTCTTCTCCCCCTGGTCCCTAACTAGGTGCCTGACCTCTGGGGTTATTTGAATTAAAACACATATATCAAAAGCTTAAAAGCTTAAACATCCACATGTAAGAGAAAACAGCATTTGTCTTTTGGGATCTGGGATATCTCACTTAGGATGATTTTTTTCTAGTTCCACCCATTTATGAGAAAATTTCATAATTTCATTTTTTAACTGCTGAATAATAGTCCATTGCACAAATGTATCATGTTTTCATTACTAATTCATCATTTGATGGATATCTAAGCTGTTTCCAGTCTGAATAGAGTAGCAATAAACATGGATGAGCAAGTGTCTATTAGTAGGATGTAGAGTCCTTTGGGTATATACCCAAGAGTGGTACAGCTGAATCTTGATGTAGATTGATTTTCAGCTTTTTGAGGAACCTCCACCCTGATGTCCATAATGGCTATACAAATTTGCACTCCCACAAGCAATAGATGAATGTTCCCCTTACTACACATCCTCACCAGCATGCTGTGTTATTTGTTTTAATGATCTTTACCATTCTGACTGGGGTAAAATGACACCTCAAAGTAGTTTTAATTTGCATTTCTCTGATGGCTAAGCTGGGGAAACATTTAAAAAGTATTATTCAGTCATTTTTCATCTTTTGAGATCTCTCTACTTAGTTCTTATATTAGTCAGAGTTTTCTAGAGTCATAGAATATACAGAATAAATTATCTATCTATCTATCTATCTATCTATCTATCTATCTATCTATCTATCTATCTATCTATAATTTATTGAAATGACTTACAGGCTGTGGTCCAACTAATCCAACAATGGCTAGCTGTGAATGGAAAGTCCAAGAATCTACTAGTTGCTCAGTCCCACAAGGCTGGATGTCCCAGCTGGTATTCTGTGTATGCTGGAATCTAGAAGAAGTATGCTCCAATGCCAGTGAATGGATGTGCTGATAAGGTGAGGGCAAGGAGGAAAAGAATGAACACACCCTTTATTCTTTCATTGTCTTTCTATAGGCTTCCATCAGAAGGTGTGGTCCAGATAAAAGATGTATCTTCCCATCTCAAGATCTGGATTAAAAGCGTGTGTCTTCTTGCCTTAAGATCCAGATCACAAGTTTTTTGCTCTCTGTTTCTGGATTATAGTTCATTCCAGATATAGTCAAGTTGACAACCAAGAATAGCCACTATGTACTCCATTTTAAAATTAGGTTATTTAGTTTTTTGTTTTCTTGTATATTGTAGGTACTAACTCTCAATCAGATGTATAATTGGTAAAGTATCACTGCCTTGGGGACCAGCCTCTAAGGCAGCACTCAGGCATCAAAGGGAAAATTCACAGCATTGGCACATACTGGACTTTTTTTTTTTTAATTTGAGGGGGTTAGGAAAAAGACACTCATACATTTTCTTGATTGTTTCCTTCTTTTTTCATCAGCCTCTTCTAATTTTCTTACTGGGCTGGATTTAACTGGCTTCTTATAGCTATACAGAAGGGTATTTATCAATTGTTACATAAAGTATTTCCTCATTCCAAAGTCCCCAACCTTAATATACATGTCTTATTGAGGGGGAGCATCACATGCCTCCATTACAATAGTCCTTCATTAATCAGTGTGTGCAATACACAATAATACAAGAGCCCCAAGTCTGCCTGAGGTGTCCTGTGACCAAGGTCATAGGATGGCCGCAAGGCTCCCTCAGCAAAGCAATCATTGTTTTCCACAAGGTTTTTTTTTTTTTTTGCTTTTTTCGAGACAGGGTTTCTCTGTATAGTTTTGCGCCTTTCCTGGAACTCGCTTTGTAGACCAGGCTGGCCTTGAACCCGCCTGCCTCTACCTCCCGAGTGCTGGGATTAAAGGCGTGCACCACCACTGTCCAGCTTTCCACAAGGATTCTTTAAGGTCAAGGTAATTCTAAAAAATCATCTGTGCATTCTAATCTCTATCCCATACAGTGATTTTACTAAATTCCTACATACAAGTGACATATTTTTCATCTCCCTTACATGATTAAAAATAAACTCATCCCAATATCCCATATATATTTACATCTAAGTAACTTATTGCAGATCAACAGAGCATAAGTAGACAGAAAGCATCTTTTCACAGACAACTCCCTTGCTGGCAGGGTGTGTACCAGGCTACAAAGAAAGAATCAATCATTCTACTGTCTATCTAGAAAGTTAATCTTACAAGGAATCCTAAAGGAATCACAAATCTAAAGTTTTGTACATAAAAGACAGTCAGTCGGCTGTACTTTAGATCTTCAGGGTGTATACCCATCTATCAATAGCCTCTTATATTAGGAGATTGAGAGCAGGAATGGGTATAAGGAGTTATCATCACCTTTGATCAACAACCAACCTTAGTAGTTGGGCTGCTTTGTGTGTCTTAACCTCAGCTATCTGTCCTTAATGGACATTAGGTTGTTTTCTTTTTTTTTTTTTTTTTCATCTTAAAGTTATTGTCAAAACATCCAATCTAACCTGAAGTTATTACAAGGCTTGTTTCAGCCAAATGAGGCACACCGAAATTTGTGACTATATCTTTTTAGCATGAAGAGAGTTAGGGCCAGTCTGGTTTCCAGAGAATTCAATTATTCTCCTAATCATTGACCTGATCTGTGATCTAAGCAGCTCTTTAGGTGGAACTCAAAGGTCTAGCTGTGAGACAATCTTTGTAGATACTTTTGTTCATCAAAGCTCTTGTATAAGCTAATATTATTATTATCAATTAGATGGTACAGCTTAGGGAGGAAGTCATCTTCATAATGATTCACAGGTAAAACTGCTCAGTAGGTTGAGAAATTTCCATGAGATAAACACATTACCTTATAGGCAGTGGGGAATTTTCCCCACACCCAATTCAACCATGCCAGATATGAGAGAGCGAGAGAGCGAGAGAGCGAGAGAGCGAGAGAGCGAGAGCGAGAGCGAGAGCGAGAGCGAGAGCGAGAGAGGGAGGGAGGGAGGGAGGGAGGGAGGGAGAGAGAGAGAGAGAGAGAGAGAGAGAGAGAGAGCAACAGCAAGCCTGAAAAGGCATAGCAGAAGTAAAAGACATTCTGGGATTTGTAGTCTTTCATGGTGTAGGGGGGGCTTGCCTAACTGAGATATATCCATCAGGGGTTCCCTCCTGGTAGGCCAATACCCCGAACCTCAATGGCCACCTGCTGCTGCTCTGACATGGCCTCTGGCAGTGAAGAATTTTTTCCCACTCTGTAGGCTGCTGCTTTGCCTGAAGGATGGTGATCTTTGCTATACAGGAGCTTTGCAGGTTCACAAGGTCCCATTTATTAAATGTTGGTCATAATATCTGATTCATGAGCATGGGAGAGATTTCCATCTGATATTTTCTTCAATCTATTTCTTCAGTGTCTTAAAGTTTTTATTATACAAGCCTACTCACTTGGTTAGAGTTATCCCAATATATATATTTGAGGCTATTGCAAAAGCTACTGTTTTCCTGATTTCTTTTTTCAGTCTGTCATTTGTATATAGGAAGGCTACTAATTTTTGTCTCTTAATTTTGTATCCTGATCCCTCGATGAGAGAGTTTGTCAGCAGTAGAAGTTTCCCAGTAGAGTCTTAAGGGTCTCTTATACATAAAATCACACCATCTACAAACAAGGTGTAATTCTTCCTGTTTTTTAAGGCCTTCAAGTGCACCATTAAGTTATTAATTTGAGAAGTCTCAATTTTTTTTAATGTAGGCACTTAGTACTATACACTTTCCTCTTAGAAATGTCTTCATTGTGTCCCACAGATTTTTGTTTTGTTTTCTTTTCATTTTCATTCAATTCTAAGAGTTTTGAAATTTACCTCTTGATTTCTTCCTTGACCCAATTATCCTATCAAACTCAATGAGTTTGTGTGCTTTCTGTAGTTTCTCTTATTTTGATAGCTAGCTTTTATTTCATTGTGGGCCGATCAATGCATGATGTTATTTCAGTTTTCCTTTTTTGTGTTGAGGCTTGCTTTATGTCCTATATGTGATTGATTTTGAGAAAGTTCCAAGGACTTCTGAGACCAATATGTGTATTCTTTGGTGTTTGAGTGGAATGTTCTGTAGATGTCCATTTGATTCATGATGTCATTTAATCCTTGTGTTTCTCAGTTTAATTTTTGCCTAGGTGGTCTGCCCATTGTGAGATATTGAAGTCACCCACAATCCCACATGTGTTGGGATTTATTTGTGTATCTGAATATGAAGTATACCCTATTTCTTTTGATTAGTTTTTGCTTGAAGTTTACTTTGTCACAAATTAGAACAGCTGTACTTTTGTTAGTTCTATTTTCTTGGAATACCTTTCCATCCTTTTACTATAGATTAGTATTTGTCACTGATGATGATGTGTTTTTCAGAGGCAGAAAAAAGAAAAATTTTCTAATCTAATCTGCTAATCTGTGCCTTTATTTTGAGGCAAGATCTCATGTAGCCCTGGCTGGTCTTGAACTCTTTATGTAGATCAGTCTGGCTTCAGACTCACAGAGATCCACCTGACTGCCTCTGAGTACTGGACTTAAAGTTTTCTACCACACCTGGCTTAGTCTGTGTCTTTTTATTGGGGAATTAAATCCATGAATATTAGGAGTTATTACTGAAAGGTGCTTTAATTCCAGTAATTTTGTTATTTTTGTGTTTTTTAGACTTCCTTTGATCAACTGTCCTGCATTGATTATTTCTTGTGACATCTCCGGTGTTAATTCTCCTCAGACTGAAGTAGTTCTACCAATATCTTCTGTTGAGCTGGCTTAATGGTCATGAATTTCTTCAAGTTGTTTTTATCATGGAAAACTTTTATTTCTCCCCCAATTTTAATTGTATTGTGTTGGGTTGACAACCATGGTCTTTTAGAAGTTAGAAAACATTTTCCCCCCAGGCCATTCTGATTTTGAAAGTTTCTGTCAAAAAATCCGGTGTCATTCTGATGGACCTTCCTTTAGAAATGACTTGACTTTTCTCTCTAACATCTTCCAATACCCTTTCTTTACTCTGTGTTTGAATGTTTTAACTGTAATATGTCATGGGGAGTTTCTTTTCTGGTCCCATCTATTTGGAGTTCTGTAGGCCTCTTGAACCCAAATGGATATCTCTTTCTCTAGGCTTGAGAAATTTTCTTCTTTGATTTTATTGAAAATATTCTATATCCTTTCATTATGGTATTCTTTTTTTCTTATGCCCATACTTTGTAGGTTAGGTCTTCATGGTGTCCCAAAGCTCTCCTATGTTCTCTTCACATATTAAAAAAAAATTTTTCTCATTGAGCACTACTGAGTGATCCAATTCCTCTACCACGTCTTCCACCCCACACTCTGTATTCTAAATGATCCATGCTGTTTGTTGGTGAGGCTCTCTAATGAGGCTCCTATTTCGAGTATTAAGTTTTTAATTTCCAGTATCATTTCAGTTTGTTTTTTCTTCAGCAATTCTATCTCTTAACTGAATTCAATTTCTATGATTTAGATTGATGTCCATATCTCATTCAGCTCTTTTTTTTTTCTTCTTTGGGTTTTTGAACATAGTTATAATTACTCTTTTGAATTCTTTGTTTGGGAGATCTTCCAGATCATTCTCATTGAGGTCCATCATTGTTTAGAATTAGTTAATTTTTTTGGTGGTGGACATATTGTCTTGTTTTCTCTTTTGTATAATTTAAACTCTATTTCTATTTTTTTTTACCAGAATTCCCCATACAATGTCTTTTGTTCATATTATTTCCCCTCCTCCTACTTCTCCCAGATCCTACCTACTTGCATACCTGCCAGTGTCTTCTGTAGAGCTTTCCTTCCCCCTCTCTCTCTAAAAAAAAGAAAGAAAGAAAAAGAAAAAAAGCAGGAAAAACAAATTAAAAAAATCAACAAGACTAAAAAAAATAACAAAAGTGCATGTACACACACACACACACACACACACACACACACACAGCATAGAGTCCATTTTGCCTTGGCCAACTACTCCTGGACATAGGGCCTTCCCTGGAATACATTTGATATACTCAGAGACACTCCATTGAAGAAAATTGATTTTCCCTCTTCTATCAGGTACCAATTACAAACAGCTCCTTGGTGAGGGTTGAGACTTGGTGTCCACTTCACTTTCCCAGTGCTGGGGTTTTGTCTGGTCTGAACCTGTGCAGGTCTTGTGCATGACATCACGGTCTCTGCGAGTTCATGTTGTCTATCAGTTTTGTTTGGTTCTCTGAGTGTAGTTGTTCTTCCTTGAATAAGCTCTGTCAACTGACAGCTGGAGTAAGGAGATCTTGGGAAAATGTAGTCAGATGGACTGTGCAGTGTGTGCGTGCGTGCGTGCGTGTGTGTGTGTGTGTGTGTGTGTGTGTGTGTGTGTGTCTGTGTGTCTGTGTGTCTGTGTGTGTCTGTGTCCATGTCCGAGAGGTCCTTAGGTGGTTTGGCTGAAGTTGGTAGGGTGGGCTGTGCACATCTTTAAGTCTGAGATGAGTTTTTTGTAGACAACAGATACATGTGTTTTGATTCTTAATCCATTCAGCTAGCCTGTGTCTTTTGATTGGAAAGTTTAGACCATTAATATTGGGTTGTTATTATTGAAAAATGTATGTCAATTATAGTAGTTTTTATGTTTCTTTTTTGTATTTTTAGTTGTGGTTTGATTTTCATTAAATTATACCTTAGTTAGTTTTCTTTTTAGAGCCTCTTGGCTATGCATGTTCCTGTCTTCAGTTCATAGTGTTGCTTCCAGTATTCTGTTTAGGGATTTTGTTGCTGTCGTTTGATGTAATTTTT
The DNA here is from genome assembly GCF_049852395.1 of Peromyscus maniculatus bairdii. Taxonomy (NCBI): domain Eukaryota; kingdom Metazoa; phylum Chordata; class Mammalia; order Rodentia; family Cricetidae; genus Peromyscus; species Peromyscus maniculatus. The sequence goes on along the minus strand of NC_134872.1, from coordinate 29,715,608 downwards.
TAAGGCTCTTTGGATCATGGAAACCTTTTCTTTCTCCTTCAACTATGGTATACAATAGTCTAGGTTGGTGATTGTGGACTCTTAGCACTGGGAGTGTATTGCTCCAGGCTTTCTTGGCTTTTAGAGTTTCCATTGAGTAATCAGGTGTTATTCTGATGAGTTTTCCTTTATATATGACTTGTGTTTTTCTCTTGAAGCTTGTAATATCCTTTCTTAGTGTTTTACCTATGATATGCTAGTGGGGGGGAGCATTTCTTGTATAGTTGGTGTTCTGTGTGGTTCTTATATCTGTATGGGTATATCTTTCCTTAGTTGGGGGAAGATTTATTCTAGGACCTTGTTAAACATCTGGTCTATGCTATTGACCTCAGATTTTTCTCCCTTTTCTATGCTCATAGTTTGAAGGTTTTCTCTTTTGGTGATGTTCCACATTTCCTATATGTGCCGATTCTGTGCTTAAAATTTTGTTTCCATTTTCTTTGCTTATTTTGATTAGATCCTCAACTTTGTCTTTGAGGCCTGATCTATCTTCTGCTTGACCTATTCTACTTGTTAGCTTTCCCCTGCATTTTAAAATCAGGATATTGAGTTTTTCAAATCCATCTTTATTTTGGCTTGTTTCTTTGATGTTTCTAGCTCTCTATTGAATTCAGTTTTCAAACCCAGAATTATCTTTGTTATTTTATGTAGCTAGAGTTTTCCTGTGTCCCAGCCTGCTGGTGGGCAGGACAAATCTCTCACTCACTAGTCTCGCAGCTGCTTGGACCCAAGTAAACACACAGAGGATTATATCATTTATGAACTGTATGGCCATTTGTTCAAGCTTATTACTGACTAGCTCTTACACTTAAATTAACCCATAATTCTTATTTATGCTTAGCTATGTGGCTTTGATCCCTTTTCCCAGTTCTACCTTCACGTCTTGCTTCTCATGGCAGCAGCTGGCAGTGTCTCCTTACTCAGGCTTCCTGTTCCCAGAATCTTCCTCCCGCCTACTTTCTGCCTGGCTACTAGCCAATCAGCACTTTATTTATTAACCAATCAGAGCAACACATTCACAGCATACAGATATCCACAGGAATTTCATTCATGTGTGTATTTGTATTTTCTTGGACATCACTCAAGTGTTTATATCATCCTGTTGGAGTTCCGTGAACCATTCATTTGTCAATAAAGTTTACAATTATTCTTTTAAATTCTGTGCCTGGGTTTCATCTGGGTAGTTCTCATTAGAGAACACTGCCTTAGGACTAGTGGGTTTTATGGGAGATGTGCTGTTTTGGCCATTTGCGTTGTTTTTGTTTCTGTGATTTGACCTGGGCATATGGACTTCTTTCAGTGGTCGTGTGTCTGAGGTGGTAATCCAGCCTTCCTTAGACTGAGCCAGTGTGGGAGATGTGTAACCTGTGTTAGGCCAGGTAAAGCTGCTAGATGAGCTGTTTAGTTAGACCAGGAAAGGATGGCACCCTAACTGCTGGTCTGGAGGTAGTCCAGACAGAGGGAGCTCATGAAGGAAGAGGGTTCACTACTAACTACAGGTCTGGAAATAGGTTTGCAGGTTTTTAGATGGCAGAGGGTTGGGGGAAGGGGAGAAAAGGAAGAGGCAACTCACCCAGTAAAAGTGGCTCACACCCCAATGCTTCTTTATTAATTTTTTGCCCAGTTGATCTATCTAATGATGAGGCTAGGGTTTGGGGATCACCCACTATTAAGTGTGTTAGGATTTATCTGTGAGTTTAAATTTAGTAGTGTGTAATCCCACCAACAATGAATGAGGATTTTCCTTTTCCTACATCCTCACCAGCCCTTGATATTGGTTGTTCTTAGCCATTCTGACTGGGATAAGATGAAATCTCAAAGTTGCTTCAAATTTTTTACTTCCACTTCATTTCTAATTTTGATTATTTCTTCCTATTTCTTCATTCTTGTTTTTTTCAAGGCCTTCAAGTGCACCATTGAGTTATTAATTTGAGAAGTCTCAATTTTTTTTTTTTTTTGTTTTTGTTTTTTGAGACAGGGTTTCTCTGTGTAGCTTTGTGCCTTTCCTGGAACTCACTTGGTAGCCCAGGCTGGCCTCGAACTCACAGAGATCCACCTGGCTCTGCCTCCCGAGTGCTGGGATTAAAGGTGTGCACCACCACTGCCAGGCTGAGAAGTCTCAATTTTTTTAATGTAGGCACTTAGTACTATAGACTTTCCTCTTAGAAATGTCTTCATTGTGCCCCACAGATTTTTGTTTTCTTTTCTTTTCATTTTCATTCAATTCTAAGAGTTTTGAAATTTACCTCTTGATTTCTTCCTTGACCCAATTATCCTATCAAACTCAATGAGTTTGTGTGCTTTCTGTAGTTTCTCTTATTTTGATAGCTAGCTGTAACATGAATTGCTAAACAGCCTTATTAATAAAAACTCAGAGCCAGATATTAATCCTCTGTTAGCTATCTTGTCAGCTAGCAAAGACTTTTTCTCAGGTCACTTCTCTTTTTCTCAGTAGAGATGTTTGCAGTGTTCAAGAGAGATATTGCAATAATGATTTCCTCTCTTAGGCTGGTATTCTAGGCACCAGGCTCCATCTCCAATCTGGAGAGAGAGAGAGGGGAGAGAGAGAGAGAGAGAGAGAGAGAGAGAGAGAGAGAGAGAGAGAGAGAGAGAGAGAGAGAGAGAGAGAGATTGAGAAACACAAAATGGTAAATAAAAGGTGTGAGCAGCAAAGGACAGAGCTAGCTTGCATTGTTTTTATTTGTTGTTTGTTTTGGTTTTTTTGAGACAAGATTTCTCTGTGTAATAGCCCTGGCTGTCCTGGTAACTGTTCTTTGGACCAAGCTGGCCTCGAACTCAGAGACCCAACCCTCTGCCTCCCATGTGCTGGGATTAAAGGCATGTGCCACCACTGCTTGGTTTATTGCTTGCATTGTTGACCTAGGCTATTATATAGATGCAGAATAGCTGTAGGTGGGCATGAGAGCTGGCTGGAGATAGCGGGTAGTGCTGTTTCTGGCCTAGATGCTGTTTTCCAAGTCCATTGCAGATCAGCAGCTTTGTCTTCCCAGTTCTGCCTCTAGGTTATATTCCATGTTGATTTTTCTATTGGTTCTGGTCTCTTGTGGGCTCCAAGTTCACTCCTGTGTGGAGTTCTCGCACCGAGATGCTTGGCTCTGTTCTGTGAGCTGGGCGGAGCTGAGATACACTGCCCAGCTGTGGTGGTTATGGTCCTTCAGGGCCAGCAGCAGACAGAGGTGGCTGCACAGTGCCCAAAGCACTATTCACATTTTACGCTTAGTTTTCAGTTTCACTGTTTCCGGCTAGGCGACGATGGCGGTTACAGACGCAGTGGCGGGGCGACTAAAGGCAAATGTCTCTGCTGGTGCTGCTTTTGTCGATTTCCTGGGAGAGTTCTGTAAGTCTGGTTTGTTGTCAGCTGCGGGACTCTTCTGGATCCTGCAGCTGCAGCAGCAGCCATTGTGTTGGTTGGAGACACAGTAACACGTCCTCACAGAATGGTTGGGGCGGTTCCTGGGTCTGATGGTAGCAGATTTGGATGGCACTCATCAAGCGGCTCCTAGGGGCTGGTGAGGCAGCTGATTGACAAGTTATTCCTGTTCCCTTTGTATCCCTAACTGTAACCAGTCGCTCATTTGGACATGGCTTCTAGGCCACCATCTTACCTTGAAACTCCTCCTTGAACTTGGCGTTATGCAGAGGCCCTGAATTCCAGGAAGAAAATACATTGGGAGTGTTTGTTTATGGGTTACCAGCCACTGAAGGGTCCCGGGGTGATAAGGAGGACTTTACCTACAGGATGGGTCCCGGAACTGAACAGATCTCTGCAAGAACCAAGGCAAAGTGGGGCAGAAGCCTGGGTGGAAGGGTAGATTGTGTTAGCAAGGAGAGCAGAGGTGAGGGAGACTGATCTTTTGGATAGCTTCTGTCACTTTTGCGGAGGGTGGCTGGTCACGTGATCCAAGCCTTTGGGCATCAGCAAGGTCCACTAAACAGGACTGGGCAGGAGCAGACAAGTAGTGTTTGGAAATCCAAACAAAGTCACTTTAATGGCTCTTTCCTTCCTACAGAGGTGAGGCTCTGTAATGACACGATTTTAACCCCTGCCAGGGGTGGAGCAGTGCTCGGAGTGTTGAAATGGACCCTGGAGCCAAGGGGAGATGCAGCTTTCAGCATCCATCCTGGCATGTGGGTCTTACACAAGTCCCTTTGGCCTGCTCAGTGGGTTTACACAATTCGAACAGTGTCTGGAAAATATGCCCCAGAGTGAATCCAAGCTAGTTGTGTCTGGCAGTCAACGGACTCCCTAACTCTATGCCTCAGGGTACCCATGTCCACATGGTGCTCTGTGTACCATCGCCTCTCTGCCTGGCAGCTCAGTCCTGCTTGGCTCAGCAGTGGTAGAGGGAGGCAGAGGCAGAGGGCAGGAACCTTGCCCCATAGTGAGAAGGCTGGCAGGTGGGGTTTGTGTCGCTTAGCTGTCCAAGGCAGCAGCTGCTTTCTTGCCCAACATTATGCGCATGCATGCACAGGTGTCTCCTCTCCCTGGTATGTGCTGCTAACAGTTTCGTCCACCATCCTTTTTCCAGGAGACAGTGGAGCTGTCCTCAGGCATCAGGAAACTCAATGGGATCAGTGATGCCAGGCTGTTGGGAGTTACTAGGGAGTCAAGGGCTTAAAAATAGACGAACTTTCCAGATCATGAAAGGTTTCCCTTTTCACTATAAAAACCTTGAAATGCTACTGGTGTGTGTGTGTGTGTGTGTGTGTGTGTGTTTTCTTTTGTTTATTTGGAGCTGTGCTGGGATTAGAACCTGGGGACCTGTTGATTATATGCAAATACTACCCAGCCAACTGTTTTTGATGAAAACTTTTACTGTATGAACGGAATGCTTCTACACTTTCCTGAACAGATGTTGCACAGCATACTGATGGCTCAAAGACTTTCCTTAGGCCCCCAATAACTGTGCTGTTTTGAACAATGCACCCTGAGAGTGTATGGAACCGATGTTGTCATAGGGAATGATTCCCAGTGACAGTGCTAGAAATACAGATGAACAAATAAAACCCTAGATAATAGAAGTAGATAGTTTGGAAAAATCGTTCTCCCTGCCATTACAATCCATGCTAATTGAGGAAGGCTGGTGTGCACCCATGAAAAGGGAGGGCGTTAAATTGCTGAGTTGAGGTGCCAAGTCGCTTTGCCGGGAGCTGTCACTCCCTTGCCGTTGTCTATGGGCACAACTGTTAATAATATCACTTCGTGTCTGCTTTCTGGCTCCCAGCTGGTCCTCAAGGTAATGTGTCTGTATTTTGTGACTCTGCTTCTTAAGAGGCTGTTGTTGACTTCAAGGAGATAAGACAGATGTTACTGTGAATTTGTAATTTGTTTATGTTCTTCTAGAATAAAAAGCACCCTCAAGATTGTTCCCTGCCCGCTTCAGCTTGGCATCCCTGGAGCGGGAGGAGGCAGGGAGAGGGATGATCAAACCTGCCCTTCTAGAAACAGCTTTGCCCAGGACCATATTTCAGTAGTTGTACGTTTGGAATTGCCAGAGATTTTAAAGAATCATTCAAAGTTATGGGGTGCCAAACATTTTAAAATTGCAGCTCTACCTCTCACGAATATCAAACTGTACACACTTCTGTTTCCATATCCATGTTTACGTGTGTACTTCCCACACTTGAAAACCACTTTTGAGTAGTTTCTTATGTGTCTAGTATTTAAGCTTAAATGGCTTAAGTTATGCTTAAATGCATAAGGTTCTGCTCCACCACTACAGAGTGATTATTACTGGAAGATGTTGGGTATCAAAAATGTCTTAGACATGTTGCCTGCCCACAGGTGAAGTTTCCTCATGCTGGAAGCCTAGTAGGCACTCCTGACCCACCCAAGAGGCCCAGACACACTATCCTGCTGTAAGAGCCTCAAGGTAGAAACCGTGGAAGCCACAAGGAAAGAAAGGATTTTGAAGACAAAAGTAATTTTCTTCCTTTGATAGAACTATATATTAGAGAAGCTTTGGAATCTCAAATCAAGAACTAGGGCTGACTAGCCTGCCACGTCCCCCTGGTGATTAGACCCAGCGCTTTAGTTCCCTTACTGTTGGTGATACACTTCCTAGGGTACTGGGCATTGGTGTGGATGAGTCGGGGAGCAGAACGTTGTTAGTGTTGGTATTGCTGTGGGCACTAGGAAGTAAGCTAGGCCTGTGCTGAGGTCCAGACTCCAAGGAAAACAATAGGAGTGACTGGTCCCCTCAGTGCACACTCACGTCTGCTGGGGTGGAGCACTTCCAGGCTCCATCTCTCCCGTCTTTTCCAGAGCTTTCATGTATAGGTCCCTCCTCAATGGGATCTCTGGACTCTGCTCCCACCAGATATGTATCCACCAAGGCAAGGAAGAGCTAAAGCTTTCCCAGCAATGTTTGAAAGTGTACTGTTGGATTTTGATTGCTAGACCACGGGTTGACACCTGAGCTGCCTTGCTAATTAATAGGAGGCACAAGGCCAAAGCTGAGCCATGGCAGGTAGCTTAGCACCCATGACTGCACTGGAAAGCTATGCCCTGGTCCACCTCCCTCCTGTTTTCCCCACTGGAGGAGGAGGACCATCTCCCTCCTGCAAAGACTCACTTACTGCTCCACCCAGAGGGATGAGGTCATGAAACCAACATGTAACCAGTTCTTCTCCTACACCTTACATATTTTTTATAGTTTAATTTTCATTATTTTTGTCATTTTAAAGACTCTTTAAGTTTGTGTGTCTGGGTGTTTTGCTTGCATGGGCTTGTATGCATCACATTCTTGTTCATAGAGTCCAGAGGAGGGCATTGGATCCCCTGGAACTGGAGCTGTGGTGGTTGGATATGGGTGCTGGGAATAAACCTGGGTCCTCCCCAAGAGCAGCTCTAAACCACGGAGCAGACTCTCCAGCCCCACTTCATGCATTTTTTTTTTTTTTTGAGCTCAATTATCCTCGCTTTAAAAGCTTCTCCAACGTCTATTCTGGAGGATGCGGAGTGGGTTGTGGTTTCAACATGCCACCTCCACCCCCAAGTTTATGCCCTGGAAGCATAATCCCCTCCACAGTGTTGAGGGTGACATTCCTTTTCCACAGAGAGGTGACTTCCAAGTGGCTGTTAAGGGGTGGTCAGACAGGGACCTGCCTTCAATGTCCACTTTGCAGGCGTTTGCTCCTTACAAGAGTGGGTTAGTTGGGAAGGGTGACTTCAGCTCGTCCTGTTGTCTCGACAGGTCCCCTTCCCTTCTGCCTTCCGCCACGGCATGTCACAGCCAGAGGTCGTCACTAGATGCCAGAGCCTTGACCTTGAGCTTCTAGTGCTGTCAGAAATGAATCGCTGTTCTCTATAAATCAAGTTTAGGAGTTATGGCCCGGCATCTCAGAACAGACTAAGATGGCACCACTGACAAGGTTCTCAAATAACATAAGCCTCCAGCTGAACATTAAAAGCATCTATGAGCCTTCACCCCTACTTCCCAGAGGAGCCTCGGGACCCTTGGCATCTACGTGTAGCGCTTGGGGTGGTCTTGGTGGTTAGCAGAGAATAAATGTTTGAATTTGGTTACCTTGATTTCAGTTGGAATGATTTATTTGTTTAGGCTTTGCCTCCTTCCAGGAAGAGAGGCCTAAGGCCTATGATTGTGTTTCTGTTCATAGTATCCATAGACTCTTTTGTTCTTATTCTGTCTCATTCTCTCTCCACCCCAAAACTGCAGGGGCTGGGAACCCCCGCAGGAACCACCAGCAGCCTTTTGCTTCTCAGAGTGCCTCCTAGCAGCTCGATGAAGCAGTTTCATGCAGAGCAGGAAGCTGCCCATACATGACTAACACCGAAGCCTCCTCTTGTGTGTCGCTGTTTCCCTGAAGGGTTCCTAGTGTGGCTGTGAGGACCCTGTGAACCGAGAAGTTTGTTCAGGCCTGGCCTCTACCTGACTGGACATCCCACGAGGTAGCTTCGCTTCCACGGCCTGACCTGGGATGTCTCTTCCACACTGCTTCTGCTTCCTACCCAGGGCATCTACGAAGTACCCCCAGCAAGCCACATTCGCCATCAGCTCAGTCCTTTCGTCTTTATTCTCCTCTCCAAGGGTCTAGTCATCACACAGCAGAGTGCGGTGTTGGCTCCAGTGGGTACAGGTCTCCCTCTAAGCTGAGAAGCCTCAGCATCCTTGGGTAGTCTCGTGTCATCCTTCTGGGATGGGCTACATATTTTTAAGGAACTGACCCACCATCCCTTGTCTTGGCAAGGATGCACGTTGCTCTCACTCTACTGAGTGACTGGCTTGTCCTCTCATCCGTTCAGGAAGCCTTTATTTCACGCCTCTTCCTGTGCATCATGGCGTCCTAGATGTATTATCTCTCGCACGTGTTTCTTCAGAAAGTGCTATTCCACTTCTGGTGAGGGTCCTTTCTTTTCTGCAGCAGCTCCTTGTGTTCTCACATGGCAGGAGTCAGGAATGCCATGGCTTCACCTCTAGAAAGAGGGAAAGATGGGAAACAGATTCTTTGTTGTTGTTGTTGTTGTTGTTTTGCCCTCAATACCTGAGCATTTGCTGCAGACCCTGTGTCAGAGAGTGAGTTTCAGCTAACGAATCTGGTTGAGACCCGGACAGCCTAGGACTCCTTCCTCACTCACCTGGAGTCCTCCAGGAGGGTTCTCTGGCAATTCTGCCAGTGTGGCACTTGGAATTTGTGGAAGGGGATACACAGCCTCCACACTATGGCACAGCCCGGCTTTGGGTGTTTTCTGTGGTACCTCCACCTCAGCACAGTGGCATCAGGCGGTGGCACTGGGCACCGACAGGTGCAGCAATGCTGGCCTCATGCCTGGGCGGCAGACCTTGGGGGCCCCAGACAGGCAGTACGCGAACTCCGCCGGGGATACATGTCAGGATAAGGCAGAACTACCCTGCCAACCCTCTGCCCCCGGCCCTCCGCCCACTCCATCTCTCTTCAGCAATCAGGCCTTTTCGTTCTGTTAGATTTCTTTTAACATGAAAGCGTGACCCATTCTGTTTCTCTCCCTTGTCCCCCCCACCCCGCCGCCCCCCACATCCGTTCACTCTCTTTGACCTTCTGCCAAACCCTCTTCATGTTCAGCCACCCTCCCTCTTCCTTCCTCGCCTGGTGCAGGCTGTGTGAGTCCTCTGTGTTCAACCCCTAAGGTTACATAAACAGTACTTTGAATTTCTCTTCTCTCTGTGGCTTCAGAGCTTTGTTTTCAGGTTCATTAGGGACTTCCTCTGGGTGTAATTACCACCCATTCTCTTTGACTGCTTCCCACCTTCCCCCGTTTGCTTAAAAAAAAAAAAAAAAAAAAAAAGCTATAGATCTTCCGATATTTCTTTCTCTTTAAAAGCTGTTACCTGCCTGTCTGCCCATCAATCTTGCTGATTCTGTTTCAAGGCGTTTTCCGGAGGCAGCTTCTGGCCGACAAGAGAGCTCTGTTTCTGTTCTGCCGCCCCTTCCTTTAACGGGGAGGTGAAACAGGACAGAAGAGAGGATTAATCTCTTGAACTCTACCTCTGTCCTTTCCAGAGTCTTGTCTGTGCACCGGCTGCTTTGGTGGCTCCGTGTCTTGTAAAGCTTCGTTGTGATGAAATCAGTGGGATTGTGTGTGAGGCTTCCCTGGTCGTAGACTTTAGTATCTCTTTTGGTTTTCCATTCCACTCTATTAACAAAGCTACCCTCTCCTGCGTGGCGCTCCTCCAGCTGAGACCAGAGGTCTTGGCAAATGGAATCTGTCCTCTGGCTATCACACTTGGGCCACCTCTCACATCTGCCGCAGGCAGGTGGTACAAAGGAAAAGTCTGACTGTAATCCACGCAGCATTTGATTACTGCTAACACTGATTGGGGCTCACAGGTCAAAATGGAAAATTAATTTCTCTAAAGTTGCAAGTGCAATCACTAATGAGCAATCACCCGGCTCCCTGACAGGGCTTGCTAATTCTTTGGGCTTAAAGGAGATGCTACATGTGTGAGGGGAGTAATTGCACCACGGGAGATCGGGAGCTAATTTCCCCTGGATGCACAAGGAGTCTTCCTATTTTAACCCAGGCAGTGGAAAGGTGCAATGTGAATCCCCCCTGGGCTCCTGGAAGCAGAGTCTTGTGACATCAGCCCCAGGAAATACATTTCCTTTGGTCATGAAGTCTCAGGGTTCCTGCAGTAAACATGACCTCCCATTTTAGTAAATTATCAAGCAGATGCTTTCTGGGGGTGGGGAGGGGGCAACAACTTCCCTAAGGTAGAAGAACACAATCCCCCAGGCTAGGTGTGGGGCTAGTTCATTTTCCTTTGGAATTTAGCTGGGATCAATTATTCTGAGTGTTGAGACTCTCCTTGCCACATAGCAGCGCTGTGATGAGACACCAAGAAGCCGCCTCCTGATAGAGTAGACTGTGAGAAAGATGCAGGGGGCTGTACCCCACCACAATTGGCTGGAAATCGGGGACCCCACAGCTGCCACACTTGACTAGGACCCCAAATGGGCAACAGCCAAAGAACAGAACACCCATCTAACAAAGATGAAATTAATGTTGACACCAAGAAACCCCTCACACAACTTAACATTCAGGTGACTGGATCCCAGCACAAATATACAAATATGAGCAACCGAGACAGTCTGCCTCCTTCAGAAGCCCTTTTGTATTAGCCTTGAGATCACAGATGCCAGCCCAGACTATACTATCCAGCAAAACTATCAATTACAATTGACAGAGAAAGAAAAACATTTCATGACAAAAACAATTTTAGGCAACTTCTGTTCATTAGTCCATTTGGACAGGATGCACTAGAAGGAAAATATTAACTACATCCAAGAAGATACAAAGAATAAATAATCCCCAAATAGTCGAAGGTGGGAGGAACCCACACTATAACAACAAAATAATGGGAAGAAATAAACACTACTCATTAATAACTCTTGATACCAATGGTCTAAATTTCCCCATAAAAAGACATAGACTACCATGTTGAACTAGAAAATGGAATCCATTTTTATTCTGCATCTGAGAAACATACCCCACCACTAAGGACAGACATTAAGGGTCTGTTAAGCCCATTCAAGTTATAATGTTATTTAACTCCAGCATTTCTCTGTTTAATTTTAGGGTAAAAAGGATGGGAAAAAAGTATTCCAATAAAATGGAATCAAGAAGCAAGCAGGTACAGTTCTTTTGATGTCTGACAAAATAGACTTTAAAACTAATTAGAAGAGATAGGGAAAGGCACTACAATCTCATTAAAGGAAGAAAATTAATTACTACTGTAAACAGTGATACACAAGAGCACCCAAGGTCATAAAAAAAACACTGTTACAGTTAAAATCATATATTGAGCATAATAGAGGGGTAGTGGGTAACTTCAGTACTCTACTCCTGCCAACAGATAAGTCATCCAGACAAAAACTAAACAGAGAAATACTGGAGGTAAATAACATAACTCAAACAGGCTTACTAAGACATCTACTGAACATTTCACCCAACATCAAAAAATATACTTTCATCTCAGCATATTACAGGGCTTTCTCCCAAAGACCACATATTAGGACACAAAGTAAGTCTCAAAAGATATTAAAAAGTGAACTAACACCTTTCATCCTGCATCGTTCCTGACCACTACAGATTAAAGCTGAGTATCAGGAACAGAAATGGTGGAACAAATACCAACTCAAAGAAGCTGAACAGCTCACTACTGAATGAAAACTGGGTCTAGACATGTCCTGTTCACTTTTCCATTTCTGTGATAAGAAGTTGTGGCCAAGACAACTTAAAGAAAAAAGTTAGTGGCTTACATTTTCAGAGGTTAGAGTCCATGACTGTCACTGTGGGGAACATGGTAGCAATCAAGTAGGTATGGTGCTGTCCCAGGAGCTGAGAGTTTATATCTTAATCCACAAGCAGAGAGAGACAATGGGGAACAGGGTGGACTTTTGAAACCTCAGAGTCCACGCCCAGTGACACACCTCTTCCAACAAGGTCACACCTCCTAATCCTTCTCAAATAGTTCCACTAATTGGGCACCAAGCATTCAAATATATGAACCTATAGGCAACATTCTCATCCAAACTACCACAAGACAGAAATAAAAAAGAAAATTAAAAAACTTTTTAGAATTGAATGCAAATGAAAACACAACATATCCAAAGTTTTGGGTCTTAATGAAGGTAATTTGAAAAGACAAGTACATAGCACTAAGTGTCTAAACAAACAAAAACCCCAGAGAAATCCTATATTAATAACATAATGCTCTAGAGAAACAAAAAGAAAATGATATCCTAGAAGAGCAGATGAGAAGAAATACTCGAACTTAGGACTGAAATCAGTGAAATAGAAATAAAATATAATGAATCAATTAAATGGAGGGTTAGTTCCTTGAGGAAAAAAATTGATAAACCCTCAGCCAAATTAACTAAAAGATGGCAAAAATCCAAAGTTATGAAATTAGAAATGTATAGAGAGATATTACAGCAGATACCGAGGAAACTCAGAGAATTGTAAGGACATACTTTAAGAATCTCTATTCTACCAAAATGGAAAACCTAAGAGAAGTGGATGGATTTCTTGATACATGTGACCTACTAAAGTTAAACAAGGATGGAATAAATGAACTAAACAGAATCATAAGCTCAGTGAGATAGAGAGGTAAATAAAAATCTCCCAACCAAAAAGAGCCCAGGGACAGATGGATTCAGTGAACAATTCTACCAGACCTTCATAGAAGGAACTGCCATCATACTCCTCAAATTATTACAGAAAATAAACTTGGAAGGGATTCTTTTTATGAAGCCACTATTACCCTGAAGCCACAACCACAGGAAGACATAACAACAACAAAACATCACAGGCCAATACCCTTTATGAACATAGATGTAAAAAATATCAATGAAAAACTGCAAACCAAATTTAAGAACACATCAAAAACATTATCAAGTTGGCTTCATCCTAGAGATGCAGGGATAGTTCTAGGTAAATTGATAAAGGTAATTCACCAAGTGAACAGCCTGAAAGACCACAACCATAGGATCATCTCATTAGATGCAGAAAAGGCCTTTTCTAACACGCCTTCATGATAAAAGTTCTGGAGAGACTAGGGATAAAAGATACATACCTCAACATAATAATTATAATTTATAGCAAGCCTACAACCAATATCAACATAAATGGAGAGAAACCCAAACCATTTCCACTAAATTAGGAGCAAAACAAGGACGCCCATTCTCTATACACCTCTTCACTATAGTACTTGAAGTCTTAGCTAGAGCAATAAGACAATAAAGATCAAGGGGATAACAGGAAACAAAGAAGTCAAAGTATCCTTATTTGTAGATGATACAATTTTATACATAAATGATACGTAAGATTCCACCAGGAAACATGTACATTTGATAAACACTTTCAGCAAAGTAGCAGGATACAAAAATTAGTACACAAACATCAGTAGCTTTCCTGTATACAGATGACAAACAGATTCAGACAGAAATCAGGGAAATGGGATAGCCTCAAAATGTCTTGAGGTACTCCAACCAAGAAATTGAAAAACTTGTGTAATAAAAATTTGAAGACATAGCAGAAAGAAATTAAAGAAGACATCAGAAAATGGAAAGCCCCCTTCCCCATAATCATGGATCAGTAGGATTAATATTGCAAAAATGGCCTTCCTACCAAAAGCAATCTACGGATTCAGTGTAATACCCATCAAAATTCCAACACAATTCTTCACAGAAACTGAGTAAAACAACCTTCAGCTTCATATGGAAATACAAAAACCCAGGATAGTTAAACTGGTCCCAAATAATAAAAAGACTGCTAGAGGTATCACCACTCCCAGTTTGAATAAAGTTTTATTATAGAGCTGTAGTGTTTAAAAACACCACAGTGTTAGCATAAAACCAGACACAGATGTCAGTAGAATCAAACTGAAGATACAGACATAATTCTACATGGCTATAGACAGGTGATTTTTGACAAAAAAAAAAAAAAAGCCAAGTCTGTGAAGAATTGTGTTGGGATTTTGATGGGGATTGCATTGAATCTGTAGATTGCTTTTGGTAAGATTGCCATTTTTTACTATTTTAATCCTACCTATCCATGAGCATGGGAGATCCTTCCATTTTCTGATATCTTCTTCAATTTCTTTCTTTAGAGATTTAAAGTTCTTATCAAACAGGTCCTTCACTTGTTTAGTTAGTGTTATCCCAAGGTATTTTATATTATTTGTGGCTATTGTAAAGGGTGATGTTTCTCTGACTTCTTTCTCATCCCTTTTATCATTTGTGTTTAGGAGGGATACTGATTTTTTTGAGTTGATCTTGTATCCTGCCACGTTACTGAAGGAGTTTATCAGCTGTAGGAGTCCCCTGGTAGAATTTTTGGAGTCACTTATGTATACTATCATATCATCTGCAAATAGTGAAAGAACAATACTCAACTTCATATGGAAAAACAAAAGACCCAGGATAGCTAAAAGAATCCTGTATAATAAAGCAACCTCTAGAGGCATCACCATCCCTGACCTCAAGCTCTACTATAGAGCTACAGTAATAAAAACAGCTTGGTACTGGCATAAAAATCGACATACAGACCAATGGAATCGAATTGAAGACTCTGACATTAATCCATGCACATATGAACACCTGATTTTTGACAAAGAAGCCAAAACTATACAATGGAAAAAAGAAAGTATCTTCAACAAATGGTGCTGGCATAACTGGATGTCAATATGTAAAAGATTACAAATAGATCCATATCTGTCACCATGCACAAAACTCATGTCCAAGTGGATCAAAGACCTCAACATAAATACAGTTATACTGAACTTGATAGAAGAGAAAGTAGGAAATACTCTTGAATGCATTGGCACAGGAGATCACTTCCTAAATATAACACCAGTAGCATAGACACTGAGAACAACAATTAATAAATGAGACCTCTTGAAACTGAGAAGCTTTTGTAGGGCAAAAGACACGGTCAATAAGACAAAAAGACAGACTACAGAATGGGAAAAGACCTTCACCAACCCCACATTTGAAGAAGATTGATCTCTAAAGTATATAAAGAACTCAAGAAACTAGACATCAAAATACTGAACAATCCAATTAAAAAATGGCCTAAAGAGCTAGACAGAATTCTCAAAAGAAGAATCTCAAATGGCTGAAAGACATTTAAAGAAATGCTCAACATTCTTCGTTATCTGAGAAATGCAAATCAAAACGACTCTGAGATACCACCTTACTCCTGTCAGAATGGCTATGATCAAAAACACTAATGACAGTCTATGTTGGAGAGGATGCGGAGCAAAGGGAACACTCTTCCACTGTTGGTGGGAGTGCAAACTTGTACAACCACTATGGAAATCAGTATGAAGGTTTCTCAGAAAATTGGGAATCGATCTACCTCAAGATCCAGCCATACTACTCTTGGGCATATACCCAAGGAATGCTCAATTATACCACAAAGATTGATGCTCATCTATGTTCCTAGCAGCATTATTTGTAATAGCCAGAACCTGGAAACAACCTAGATGCCCGTCAACTGAAGAATGGATTAAGAAAATGTGGTACATATACACAATGGAGTACTACTCAGCAGAGAAAAACAATGACAGCATGAAATTTGCGGGCAAATGGATGGAGCTAGAAAATATCATCCTGAGTGAGGTAACCCAAATCTAGAAGGACAGACATGATATGTACTCACTCATAAGTGAATACTAGATATAAAGCAAAGAACAATCAGACTGCAACCCACAGATCCATATAGCAGGGGGGACCCTAGGATGACCGTGGCTTATAATAAGTTCTGGTTTTACTCAATCACTGGGCAAGCCTCAGTGAAACATTTCACTATTAGGATAAGAATTTGTACTGTATCAAGCTGATAATATAGAAAATAAATAAATAAATAAATAAATAAATAAATAAATAAATAAATAAATAAATAAATAAATAAAAATTTAAAAAAAAGCCAAAAATACAACTGGAGAAGAGATAGCATATTCAGTGGTGCTTGCCAAACTGGGTGGCTACATGCAGAGAAATGAAATCAGACCCATAACTCTCATTCTATTACAAAAAATCACCTCCATCCTGATACCCTGAATCATATAAGAGAAAGTGGGCAATAGGTTTGAACTCATTGACACAGGAAAAGACTTTTTGAACAGGACCCCAATAGTTCGGGCACTAAGACCAACAGTTAACACATGGGACTTCATGAAGCTGTAAAACTTCTGTACACAGCCAAGGACACCATCAATCAGGCAAAGTGGCAGCCTATAGAATGGAATAAGATCTTTACCAATCACACATCAGATAGAAGGTTAGTACCTATAATATATAAAGAACTGAAAAACATAAAGAAAATAATCTGATTAAAATGGATATAGAACTAAACAGACAATTCTCAAGGGATGAAACAGAAGTGATTGAGAAACACTAAAAGAAATGTGCAACATGCCAGGCAGTGGTGGCGCACGCCTTTAATCCCAGCACTTGGGAGGCAGAGCCAGGCGGATCTTTGTGAGTTTGAGGCCAGCCTGGTCTACAGAGCGAGATCCAGGACAGGAACCAAAACTACACTGAGAAACCCTGTCTCAGAAAAAAAAAAGAAAGAAAGAAAGAAAGAAAGAAAGAAAGAAAGAAAGAAAGAAAGAAAGAAAGAAAGAAAGAAAGAAAGAGAAAAGTGCAACATCCTTAGCCATCAGGGAAATGCAAATTAAAACTACTTTGAGATTTCATTTTACACCAGTCAGAATGGTAAAGATCAATAAAACAAATGACAGCTCATGCTGGCAAGGATATGAAAAATAGGAAACACTTACTCATTGCTGGTAGAAGTCCAAACTTGTATAGCTACTTTGGAAATCAGTGTGAGGTTCCTCAAAAAGCCAAAACTAGATCTACTCCAAGATCAAGCTACACCACACTTGGGCATATACCAAAAGGACTCTACATCTTACTAGAGATACTTGCTCATCCATGTTCATTACTGCTTTATTCAGAGTAGCCAGAAATTAGAAACAGCCTAGATGTCTATCAGCTGATGATGGATAATGGAAATGTGGCACATTTACATGATGAAATATTATTCAGCTCTTAAGAAAAAATGGAATTATAATATTTGTAGGTAAATGGCTAGAGTTAGAAACAATCATCCTGAGTAAAGTAATCTAGACCCTCAAAAACGCATACTACTTGATTTTTCTTACGTGTGGATATTACCTTTTAGGATTTAGGTATGTGTGTCTCAGTTAGACTATCCTCAGAAGTTTATTAGCTAGTAAGTGACCAGGAGGGAGGAGAGGAGCTCCTGAGGAACGGGGAGGGAGATATGAGGGCAGAGCAAAGGAGGGACTATGGGAAAAGACAACCAACACTACAGGCCTTTTGAAAAGCCATATGGGAACCTACTAGCACAGGAGCTTCCTAAAATATACACACATATAAAAGGAAATATAATGGACTTAGCATATAATGAGAGAGAGAATGTCCCAACTAGACATCATATGCCACCAAATAAAATCCCCAGTATCAGGAATGGGTTACATTTTGTGGAGTCACTGGCTAAATATATCCCATAGACACCCCACCCCCACCCCCAAACACCCAGGTTATTGCCGAGACTATTGGTTACTCTCCACAACCTGATGTAAGGCCCTATCTCTGCAGATATCACTTACTTATCATCATTGAGCGTGGAAAAATGCTGCAAGCCACAGGAAAATGTAATGGAATCCAGCTAAATCACTCTGGTGCCCAACTAGAAGCTTCACCCCCAACTGACAAGCTTTTAAGATGCTGGAAGATACTCTGCACACTACCATAGGAGAAAGCTAGTCGCCAGTATCACACAGCTGCAAACATTGTGACCTACAGTGGTGACCTGCCTGCAAAATATACTGGTGAAATTGTGGCATGAATGTTATGGGAGCCACCAACCAGTTTGTGATTGGAGTTAAAGCCCATTCCATGAGTTAGAACTCATATCTGACTGACACTGCTAAAGTGGCCAAGAGTCAGATACTAGAAAGGTCATGGACCCTGGGGAAATCTACTACTATTATGCTACTGAAGGAACATAGCCATAAAATGACTCCTAAGGACATTGTCTTAGTCAGGGTTTCTATTGCTGTGAAGAGACACCATGACCACAGCAACTCTTGTAAAGGAACACATTTAAGTGGGGCTGACTTATAGTTTCAGAGGATTAGTCCATTATCATCATGGCTGGAATCACGGCAGCATGCAGGCAGACATGGTGCTGGAGAAGGAGCTGAGAGTTCTACATCTTAATCTGCAGGCAGAAGGAAGTGAATGCCACATGGGGTGTGGCTTGAGCATCTGAGACCTCAAAGCCAACTGCCAGTGACACATTTCTTCCAACAAGGCCACACCTCCAACAAGGCCACACCTCCCAATAGTGCCACTCCCTATGGGCCTATGGGGGCCATTTTTAGTCAAACCACCACAGGCATATTACTGTACCCACAGAGGTGCTGCTTCTTGTAGTAGATGACACTTAACACAGACCCACAAGTGTACAATGTGGAAAGAGTGAGAGACTTTGGTTCCCTCAGCCCTAAATGGGATGTCTTTATCAACCCCATCCTCCCTAGGCTCAGAGATCCATTGGAAGGGGAGGCAGAAAGATTCTAAGAGCCAAGGAAACAGTGCTTTCCAATACAACAGGACGGATACACACATGATGTCATAGAGAGTGTAACAGCGTGCACAAGGCCTGTACAGGCTGAAACCAGACAAAATCCCAGCCCTGAGATGTGGAAGTGGACACAAAGTTCTGCCCCATAACTAAAAAGATATTTGCAATTGATGTCTGCTGGGAGAGGTAAAATCAGACTTCTCAAATGCAGTGTTATTTGACCACATCTCAGGGCAACCCCCACGTGCAAGAGTAGTTGGCCAAGACAAAATAGATTTCATGGTGTGTGTGTGTGTGTGTGTGTGTGTGCGTGCGCGCGTGCACGCGCGCACACACACACACACTTTTTGTTTTGATAATTTTTTTATCATATTGGTTTTTGTTTACTTGTTTTTGAGAGAGGGAAAATATGAAAGGGTGGGCAGGGAGGTGGGGGAAAGTCTGGGAGGAGTTAGTAGAGGGAAAAGAATATAATCAAAATATACCTAAAACTTTTTAATTAAAATTGTATTTGAATTTTTAAAGACTGTGGGACTTCTAATTTTTTTTGAGATTATAATATAATTACATCATTTCCTTCTTCCCTTTCCTAAAACCCTCCTGTGCAGTGCCCCTCCCCCACATTTGTCGCCTCTTTGTCTTTCATTGTTGCTGAGCACGCATACACACACACACACACACACACACACACACACACACACACACACACACACATTTCCTAAATACATATATACACCTTCTCAGTCTGTGTATTATTACTCATATGTATGTGTTTTCAGGGATGACCATTTGGTAGTAGGTAACCAATGGGTGTGCTCCTCTCCGGGGAAGACTAGTTAGTTCTCCTGCTCTTAGTGTTCATTAGTTGACTGCAGTTGACATTTATCTAAGATTGGGGCTTCATGAGCTTTCCCCTTTCAGTCAGCATCTCTATTGGCATCATTCTTGTTCACATCATGTTTTAGACAGCCATGTTGGTGAGACTTCATGGGTGTAGCTTCTGACATTCTTAGGGGGTACGCTATCACAGCAAAACTCCGTGTTCCCCTGACTCTTAAGATCTTTCCATCTTCCTTTCCATCATCATCCCTGAGCCTGAGGTACAGGAGTTGTGTTGTAGAATCAGTTGGGACCGGGCTCCACAACTCATTAGTTGTGGTTTTCTGTAATGGTCTCCAACTGTTGCAAAGAGAAGTTTCTTGGATAAGGGGTAAGTACCACACATATCCTGTGGGTATCAGAACCGATATTTAGAATTTAGTTAGGGATTATGTTGCTTTAGTAAAGTGCCAGTTGTAGGTTCCCCTCCAATATCTGTGAGTTCACTAGTCCTGGGTACTTGGCTAGGTTTCCAGGGCCAAGCATGCTTTTTCTCTTGTTGAGTGGGTCTTACGTCCAGTTAGAGAGCTGCTGGGTACCACCAAGGTGTGTGAGCCACGACTGCCCCCTTCGGGTTACCATGGCATGCAGATCATCGTTGTGGTCTCATGGACATCGCAGCTGAGTGGGACTGTCGTTGGTTGCTTCCCTTCTTCGGAAGCTTGCACGGCGCCTTCTGGTGTGATGAGAGGTAGTTATGGGAAGGAAGCTTTCGGGTCAGATCTTTTCCTTCTGTTTGCTTTGTCCTATTCTGATGTGCCAGTTTTTATTTTGTTTTATTATTACCCCTTAGAAGCCTGTTTGTTTTCTTATATTTTTGGTTGTGAGCCTAGCCTTTAACGGCTCAGCCATCTCTCCAGCCCGCCTGTTTGTTTTCTAATGGGAGACAGAAAGGGGGTGGATCTGCATGGGATGGGAGGTGGGGAGGAACTGGGAGAAGTAGAGGGGAGAGGAAACCGTAATCATGATACATTATGTGAGGAAAAAAAAACCTATTTTCAATAAAAAGAAAACTATAAGAGAAATTTTAAAAGAAAAAAAAATAACGATGTGTTTGTATGTCAAGTTGACGAGGGGTCGATTGTGCTGGTTGATTTTTGTCCAGTTGACCCAAACCTAGATACATCTGAGAAGAACGAGGCCTGATTGAGAAAATTCCTCTGTAAGCCTGGCCTGTAGGCAAGCCTGTGGAGCATTTTCTTGATTAATGATAGCTATGGGAGGGCCCTGCCCATTGTGGGCAGTGCCACCCCTAGGTCAGGTGGTCCCGGGTTGTATAAGAAAGCAGGCTGATCAAGCCATGAAGAGAAAGCCAGTAAACAGCATTTCTTCACGACCTCTGCTTCAGTTCCTGACTCCAGGTTCCCGCCTTGGGTTCCTACCCTGACTTCATCGGAGTATGATGTGGAAGCGGAAGCTGACATTAACCCTTTCCTCTCCCAAGTTACTTTTGGTCATGGTGTTTTATCACAGCAATAGAAACTCTAATTAAAATCCCTGTTAGACTCAAGAAGTGTTCAGCCTGTTGTTCTGGTACCACGGGCAGGGCACGCTAAAGAGGCAGAAGCAGAAGGCTCACCAGTTCAAGGCTAGCCTCAAAGGGTTATTATAAAAAAAAAAAAAAAAGACACAAAGTTGGGGGGATGGTAGGGGTGGGTCTGGGAAGAATTAGGGGGAGGAGATGGGAGTGAATATGATCAAAATACATTGTATGAAGTTCTCAAATAATAAAATTTTTAATAAAAGAAAAATGGACTAAAACTAAAATTAAGACAGTGTTTTACTGTGGAGCCTACAATGGCCTCAAACTCAAACCCTGCTGTCTCAGTCTCTTGAAGACTGAGTAAAAAAAATAGTTCTTATCTAAGTGCTTGAGATGCAAACAGAATCAGGGGTGGCTTAGAATTGCCCCAAGTCTTGGGTCCACAAATAAGTATCGTTGAGAAAAGGAATTAAGAAACACTTTTTTCACGACTCCACCAACAGACCCAGTGTCTGGAAGAAGTCTGTCAACCGTTGAACCCGATGCCCTGAGTTTGATCCTCAGGACCGCACATAGGAGCTCATGTAAGACTTTGTCTCCCGAGGGATCGCTCCTTTCTGCCTTGAAGGCTTACAGTGCCCTGCTAGGGAGCCACTAGCGAGGTGAGTCGGGAGACAGTGTGCCTGCATGGCTCTGCCGGAGGCCTGCAAAGGGATTGTCTAATTACAAGAGGGTTGGCCCCTGAATTCATGCCTAACCCAGGTTTACTGGCAATTCATAAGCCGTTCGCATGTAAAATTTGATTTTTGAATTACTCTCTGAAGTTTATTCGCCTAAGAGATCGGACATATCTTGGTATTCTAATTACATTGTTCGTTTGTTTGGCCAGCGTCAATAAGAAAACAGCCCAGATAATTCGAGTGTAAACTTTGCCACAGATCACCCCTGAGCCACAGTAACCGTCTGTGTTTGCCTAAGAGCTGTTTAGTAGAGATGATTTTACAACGTGAATGTGTTTTTAAGCTTAGTAAAGAAAATATGACCTGCGGTTAGAGGACCTTCACATAATTTTAAAAAGCAGAATTCTTTTATCCTAAATAAGTAAGAGAAGGACACCCATGAGATTCCTCCTTATTATTGTTTAACTAGAATAGAAAATTTGAAAAAATAAAAAAGATAAATCTTAGTCCTTATAAAATTGCCACCTCCTGATCTGCGCTGTTAAAATAAAGTTTTACATCACAAAGCATAAAGTGCTGAGATCTAAATCAATGAAGGTTTGTTGTTCAGAACCTTTCAAGTCCCAGGCTTGTGTTTGGGAACAGTTGACCTTTCCTGTCCAGGGTTCTGAATTTTAGAGAAAAAACAAAAACAAACAAACAAACAACAACCAAAAAAACCCCGCATCAGTATGGAACACATAGGCATACATTTTCTTAAAATTGTTTCCTGAACTATACCGTGTAACAATCACAGACTTAATACCTCAATAGTGCTCAATAGTAAAAGTAACCTAGAGATTAATTAAGGTATCCCAAAGGGTGTCCTTAGGCACTGTGCAAATGCTGTAACAATTTTATATAGGCTCCAGGAAGTTTTGTGTCCAAGAAGTCCTGAAAGCATCCTCTGGAATGACTGAGGGCAACTGTGTATTGTTGAAAAGACCAAGGTTACCAAGCGGTTTGTTGTCATAGTCAACACAATTGTTTCCCGACACATATTAAATAATACATTTCACAAATGTATTACAAATATTGGTAGCAAATATTAGATAAACACATGTTTCTCAGCATTCCTCTTTAACTCTTTGCCATGATGGCCAAGTCAAGAGGATAGTCACCTTAGTGGGAGGAGGGTGAATGAAGGGACGGGTCCCGTGTGAGGTGGGCAGCCTCTTGGGCCGGACTGTTGGTTTTAAAAATAATAAGCGGTGCTGGTGTGTGAGAGGTCACAAGGCACGAGGCATGAGGCATGAGGCATGACAAAACCCAGTATCAGAGCTTTATTAGGAGGAAGGGGGTGGGACAGAAGAGAGTGTGGCCAGGCCTGGGGTAGAGATACATGCGGAGGAGAGAGAGATGGGGGAGAAGGAGAGAGCAGAAGAGGTGGGAGGAATCTGTGTCTGGCTTTTTAAGGATTCCCCTGCACATGCGCAGGTGAGCTTACAGAGCTACGCCATGCACAAGCTGATTACGTGATTGTGCTGTGCACATTTGCGCAATCACGCAGCACACTGATGACCTAAGACGTAAGACCCCTTGCTTAGCTATGAACTGCGCATGTGCGGTCATATAGCTGGCGTGGCAGAATCCTAACACAGGTTCCTTGGCTGACTGTACTTAGTGGGAGGCTGGAGTGCTGTCCCAGGAGGCCGCTGCCAGTTTTCTGTGCTTATTTCTCACTCAGGTGCTTCACTACGATGTCCATAGAGACTGAGCTGTCGGCACAGGAACCCTGTCCTAGGGTTTCTATTGCTGCGATGACGAACCACCATGACCAAAAAGCAAGCTGGGGAGGAAAGGGTTTATTTGGCTTACACTTCTATATCACTGTTCACCACTGAAGGAAGTCAGGACAGGAACTCAGGCAGGCAGGAACCTGGAGGCAGAAGCTGATGTAGAGGACATGGAGGGATGCTGCTTACTGGCTTGCTCAGCCTTCTTTCTTTCTTTCTCTCTTTCTTTCTTTCTCTCTCTCTCTCTCTCTCTCTCTCTCTCTCTCTCTCTTTCTCTCTTTCTCTCTTTCTCTCTTCCTTTCTTCCTTCCTTCCTTCCTTCCTTCCTTTCTTTTTTTATTAATTTTTTTCATTTATTTTACATACTGACCACAGTTTCCCCTCCTCTTCTCCTGTTTCCTCCCCCACATCCTTTCTTACCCCCCCTCCCCCATCCACTCCTCCTCCATCTCCATTCAGAAAAAGGCAGGCCTCCCATGGAGTCAGTAAAGCATGGCACATCGAGTTGAGGCAGGACCAAGCTCCTCCTCCTGCATCAAGGTTGGGTGAGGCAACTCAGCACTGTGATTGGGTTCCCAAAAGTCAGCTCAAGTGCCAAGGACAGGTCCTGATCCCACTGTTAGGGAGCCTGCATGGGACCAACCTAGTAGGCCCTCTGCATGTGTGTAACAGTTATGTAGCTTGGTCAGTGTGCTTTCTTATAGAACCCAGGACCACCAGCCCAGGGACAGCACTACCCATCAATCGGCTCTACCCCCCTCCCCCCATCAATCACTAATTAAGAAAATGCCCTGGAGCAGGATCTTATGGAGGCATTTTCATAATTAAGGTTCCCTCTACTTTCTACAGGAAACTACTTTGTGTGTCAAGTTGACATAAGACTGCCAGCATAGACCCTTTACCCAAATCAAGCACACTCTCTTCAGTGGTCACTCTTACACTCTGTGCCCCCTCATCTAGCATATCTGAAAGCAGGGGGGGGGGGACCAACAAGATGCCTGCATTTGGAGAAAGACAGTGTCTCACAAACTTCAGGAGGATGTGCCTGAATCCATTTACATGGAAACAAAATCCAAGCTGGCTTTTGTTCTGGATGGTGAGCTCATGGATGGGTTCTTTGCTCTTTTTCTTTATTTAGTATTTAATTAGGTGAAAGCAATGTATGAAGAGCAGTATAGTTTCTATTCTTTAATCGGAGCAAGCTGTGAGGCATCTCTCCTATTAGGAACAGGGGCTCCAGCTTGCAGTCTGCTAGCTGTGGGACCCTGGGAGTGAGCTGCCCTCCCAGGGCGGCTTCCACCCTGCATACTCAACCCTGCGTGCAGGGCTTCCACGGCTGCATTGGGACCGCGGTTCTGAGGCCAGATTGATGCGCAGGACCAATCCTTAACAGATTTCCTCCAACGCCTCAAATCGAGGCCTTTGGGGGCCCCTGGAATCTGCAGACTCAGGGATGCAAAAGCCGCCCACATGCAGTGGAAGCCTATCTATCAAACAGCCATCTCTAGGATGCAAGCAAACAGCTCTAAGGCCTGGAAGAACCAAATGGAGTCTACGGCGATCTGGCAGGGCTGAAACTGGATCCTGGTTCTTCCAGGGCTTCTCAGTCCTGCCGGTCTTGGAGATTGTCTCTCTAGCGAATTTGGAGCTAGCCAATGACGTACACCTCTCCTGCCGGCATGTCTAAGGACACATCATCATCTCAGTCAGCAGTTAATATCCACTGAAGGGCAATGGAGCTGAGAAATTTGAATAGAGAAAAAGCAATCTGATGAAGAAATGTGGAAATTCTTCATAATCCAATT
Organism: Peromyscus maniculatus bairdii; assembly: GCF_049852395.1. Taxonomy (NCBI): domain Eukaryota; kingdom Metazoa; phylum Chordata; class Mammalia; order Rodentia; family Cricetidae; genus Peromyscus; species Peromyscus maniculatus. The sequence goes on along the minus strand of NC_134872.1, from coordinate 29,690,302 downwards.
TTTCCAAATGTAATAGCTACAGCTGAATATATCTGCTTTTTCTTCCCAGGCATGATTTATTTATTTACTTTCCAGGGTTTAATCACATCTTGAGTATTAAATATTAGACCGATTCTCTTCCCAAAGACATAACTTAGAATGCCAAGGGGACATTAAATTTAATCATCCTTGGCAATTATTTGGCACTGTCCTGGAAAATTAGTGGCAGCAGCTGAAAAGCACATGGAGTCCAAAGTCTTTATTTACATTGTACTCCAACAAAGTGGGTGCCCCAGGCCCTGCTGCGACCGAGTGACCCTCCCCAGGGCACAATACTAATGCATCCTGGCCTGGGACTCCATCGTAATTGAATTGCAAGGAATTCACAGGAAGCCTCCAAAATAATTCTCCAGTATCTGATTTTTGAGACCACTCATATCCCCCTTTCCATTTCATTTTAATTATTGTAAAAGCAAAATCAATCGTTTTTTGGAACTGGAACCTCTAGGGGTTGCTGTTCTGCATGCCAGGGACACCCCTGCAACCTCTGGCCACCTCTTAAAATCAGTCCACACGCCTTCCTTTCGGCTGGGTTGGAGACTGAACAAAGAAATTGACATTTTCAGAACAGGAACAAGTGGTCCATCTCATGGTTATGTATTTCTGTATCTAGACCATGGGAATACAAGACAAGCTAATGATCCTGAAAAACGGGCTTTCTGCTTCTTCAGTCTTATAATTCCCATCAGCAGATTGATAGGATTCAGGATTCTCTCTCTCTCTCTCTCTCTCTCTCTCTCTCTCTCTCTCTCTCTCTCTCTCTCTCTCTCTGTCTTTGGGTCACTTGCCATTTTCCTTTAAAAGACTCATGTTTACAGTATGAAATATACTTAGGTGAATAAGTTAGAGAAGAAAACAGTGTTATTAATTGGACATAGTGGTGCACTGTATTTGGGAGGTAGAAGCAGGAGGATCAAGAGTTCAAGGCTAACCTCAGTTACATAGTGAGTTCAAGGACAGCCTGGACTATGTAAAACCGTATCACAAAAAAAAAAAAAAAAATCAAAGTCAAGGTAAGGTGAAAGGGATGGTGAGACCTTGTTTCAGGCTCCCTATGAAATGTGTGTATTTTTCAAGTTAAAAAGGAAAAATATCAGCCAACTAGATAAGACAGCAATATCTTTTTGCTTTCCTTATACTTGTTCAATACATTTGTGATTGTGATTTCTCTCTATTTTTTTTTTTTTGTGACTGAAGTTTACTGATGAAATCTGCTTATAAAGTGGATTATTTCTGAGTGACTAGAGAAGACAGGGACAAAGTACTGGGAAAAATACTTTAGGAATTGCTTGCATTTAACCACCCCAGCCAGTTGTCAGGTTGGAAATGACTGGACCTCTTTCATTCTCAGGTCCTTCAGTGTGCCAAGCTGTTCATCCCTAGGCTTAGGATCCTAGTGTTGCTTGAGGGATGAGACTCACCTCTGTTCTGAGTCATTTTCCAACAGATTTGTGAGCCCCTGGATCTTTTAAAAAAAGATTTGAGGTGCTTATCAAATAACAAGAGCTTAATAAATGGTGCGGAGCATGCACATAACTGATTGAAATGGATGTGTGCTCACTTCTTGGTTGTTTCACACATCGGATGGGGATCCCTAGCATTGATGTCCTGGTCCTAAGGATTCTCCAGTCACTCTTCATTTAAATAAAAGCTAACACATATGGCAGAATCTTTTCTGTCTTGTCATGGACTCTATTACTGCTTCAACCTGGGTAAGGGCTGTGATGGGCAGGTGTCGGCACCCCTCTGCCTGGTTCACTCTGACCTCTCAGATCTAGGCCCTGGGCCAGCATTCCCGCAGAGCAGGTGCCATGGTTTTCTTGTCCTGCCACTTCTAGGACACAGCTGATAAACAGATAGAGCAGGATGCAGCACAGCCCGGATCCTCCCATGGCTACCGGCAAAAACAGGTAGAGCATATCATTAAGGGCCTCAGCTCTGGTCAGTTCTTGTCTCAGAATCATCCAGTGGTATCCACCATACCCAGCCTAACAGCTAGCCAAGGAGCACTAAGGATCTCCCCACCTCCCCTGGTTCCTCTCTCCCCCACATCCTCATGCAGTATTTCTCATCAGGTTTTGTTCTTTCCCAAAGTGGAGCCAGACTACACCCCAAGACTCAGTTATATTTGCCCCATGCTTGGTTGCCCCTCTTCTTGGTCCACTCTATGGCTCTACTGGGGTCTGCTCGAGGAAGACACTGTCTCAGACTCCCTTCTTCGAGCATATTCTCCCCCAAGCCCCGAATCCCAATTCTCTTCTCAGTGGTCTCATTTAATTCGAGGCCCCTTCTCAAAAATGGAAAATCTAGACATCTGTTGAGCTGCCATCTCCCAAGGTCCAGAAACAAAGATGTTTGTCTTATGATTCTGATGAAAGTAAAGGAATGTGTTTTTTGCAATCATCCTCAGGGCTGGAGAGATGGCACAGCTGTTAAAAACCAGTGGTTGCTCTTCCGGAGGAGCCGCGTTTAATTCCCAGTACCCCCAGGACAGCTCACAACTCCAGTTCTGGGGATCTGGTGCCCTCTTCTGGCCTCTGTGTGCACTGCACACATGTGATGCACAGACACACATGTAGGCAAAACACCCACACACATAAAAAAGGGGGAGTGTTAAAAAATAGACATAAAACATCCAATTCCATCACCCTTTCAAAGCCCACCTCACACGGGCATCATGGAGTCCCCTTCTTTGCTGTGTCTCCTTTTCATAATCAGTCTCTTTCGTGGTGACCCCCTTGTATGTGCTAAAGCCCCTCCAACCATATTAAAACCTCCAGGACCAAGGAAGAGAAGCCTTGAGGACACAAGCCCTTACCCATTATTGATGCTACCACAGGAGAGTTGTGGAAGATGGTTATCCAAGTGACCTTAGCCTAACTCAGTTCTTCCCTTCTCTTTCTTGTCATTCTCAAGAATAAATAGAATGTGCCAGAAAAAAAAAATCAACATCCAGAGCAAGGAAGGATAGCCCAAGCTCTGTTACAGGGCCTGAGAAATAGGATTTTTTTCAAGGCATAAGCCCCACACATTGTGTGGTAAGGGTGTCAACTCCAGAGTGGACTACCTGGCACGGTCCTCAGTTGTAGCATGAGTAGAGGTCAGAAGATGCTCCTCACGGCAGCTTTCTGAGCCACGTGGCCTGGCTTGTTATTTGTCCCAGGCTCCCGTTTTCCTTACCAACTCTGTGTCAGCATTAATTTGCTTTATACAGCTTGTCACGGGAAAGTGTGTCCTGTCTTGCTAGCTCAGATTGGTAACCAGGTGCTGCTTTAGAAGGTATGTAAGAACATTCCAGAAGACTCCTTTTACCAGCTTTACAGCCTGAGGAGCATGTCCTTCTCCTACACCCCCCCACCCCCCCCACCCCCCCACCCCTGCTCTGGCCACATTTTATTAGAGTATCATCCATCTACATTGTGCCCAGTCATAGCTCCCAGCCCCTATGACCAGTGCAGTCCAGAGGCAACCCAAGGTCCAGGCCTAGTTCCAGAAGAAAGGCAGAAAGTGTGAAACTGTCAGAGGACCTAGGTACAGTACCTCATAGCTGGGCCAAAGTCAGGGCCACACCCTGAGCAGCTCATTAAGATATGTTTATGGGAAAGGGTCCCAGCATCTCCAGCCTGTGTGGCCTCATTTTAGCCTTGTTCCCAATGACCAAACCTGTGTGCTAGCCCCAAACCAACGTCTCCCCTCAGAGTCTGGGGTGTTTAGGACCCCATGGACAAACACTCAAAGGAGACCCTCTCTGTTTCTAGCCTCTGTGACTAACTGAGACAATTTGCCCAAGTTCGATTTCAAAAGGAGGGCAACTCTAGCTCTCTCCTTCCCGGGGCAGCCTGGGCCTGTGTCCATTTTCTAATTCGTACAATAAAGCACACAGATCCCAAGAATCAGGGGAGACAAGTTCAGACAGGACATCTACCTGTGTGTGACCTCCTCTATTCTCCCCCACCATGCTGTGTACGGTGCCTGGCACATAGCTGGAGTCTGTAGACACCCGCTGGATGGAATGAGTGACTGTGTCGGGTGCCTAGCACATAGTTGGAGTCTGTAGACACCCGCTGGATGGAATGAGTGACTGTGTCCTAGGGACACTTCGTGGTGTCTTCCTGAGCTCAGAGGAAGAAGTTGGCTACAACATGGTTAACAATTCAGTATTACTCCTGAAGTTGCTGTACAAGGAAGACTGAGAAAGAGAAAGAAAATTGCCCTGCTCCTGTCTTCCCATCTGTTGGGTTTAATCTACTCCCTACCTTTTCATTAAAAATCAAACATTTCCTCCAATGCCTTTGATTTTACACAGTTATCTTTAGGAGCGATTTTTTTTTTTTATTACTTAGGTTTACTGAGGGTTGAGGCAAGGCATTTGTCCATTTTGTTCTTACGGGTCTCACTTGAGAGAACCTCATTATGGACAATGATATCTAATTAATTCTCTCTAGTGCCTCCCATAAATCCACTGCTTCATGCTATAAGCTACCACCATTTGTTTTTCAAGAAAGGAATCAGCATGTTGATTAATTCGATCTCTGGTGCCATGTGAATAATGTAAAGAGACATTAGGTTTCCACATTCTCAGCGCTGTAAATGACAGTTCGATACCGCAAATTATTTCTAATGGGTCTCAGTGATAGATGGCAGCTCTGTCCTTGACTCTGACATTTACAGTAACATAACTGCCATCTAATAAATATTATGAACTTACGAGCAGCGAGCAGACTGCAGAGTTGAAGGGCAAAGTCATCTTCAGATTTCTGAGGGGTGCTGGTTCCCCGGGGAGTGGGGACCAGGCCCTTGTGTGACAATATAACCGGTCAGGTGTGGAAGGAATTGAGCTGACACCAGACCTTTTGTTTTTTATGGTCTCCTACGAGCTGCATTCACTCTAAGTGGAACGTGTCAGAGGGTAAAGGAGAGATGCTGGCTGAGGAAGGAGCTCCAGTCAGTGTGATGGAAAAACACTCCAAGTCTTCCTTCACTCAGCTTAGGCTGGAGGATGGATATTTGCCTATGTGCTAGCCTTGGGGAACTAGTAGATTTAGCCTAAGTGCTGGAGATGGCAATCTTTTTTTTTTTTTTTTTTTTTGGTTTTTCAAGACAGGGGTTCTCTGTGTAGCTTTGCGCCTTTACCTGGAACTCACTCGGTAGCCCAGGCTGGCCTCAAACTCACAGAGATCCGCCTGGCTCTGCCTCCCGAGTGCTGAGATTAAAGGCGTGTGCCACCACCGCCTGGCTACAGCAGTCTTGATCTCATGTCTCATGTGTAAATTTTTCTCTCAGTGGCTGATTCACTGCATGATGTATGGTGTGAGGTGGGTACAGTCCAGAATGACCTATATCAGCCACCCTGGGCCTCAGTTTCCCCAGGCCCCTCTAGTGATATTTTTTTTCCCTTGGACCCTTTGACAACCTCAGATTTTGGGAATAGTTCCAAGATTAAAACTGCAATTGTTAGTGTTACTAATAGGAGCAGAGATTACTCAAAGCTGCGTCACCAAAAAGCCTGCCCCAGTATGAGGAGTGACATCTCACCAAGGCTAGAAACCTGGGGCACACGGCACAGCCTGCAGGTAGCTTCTAAAGGTTGGAGAGTGTCCCTTCCAGGTGGCTCAGTTTGTCTGCTTCTCTTCCAGGCTGAAACTCAGCTGGCCTCTAGTTTTCCCAGGCAGATCAGATGGTCTGTGTCTCTCTTAGCAGGCCCCACAGCTTCTATGTGCGTGGAGGTGGGGTAAGGCAGCGAATCTGATCAGTTTAAGGAACTTTCTGAAGCCATTGTGTTGTTGACTTCCTGTCTTAAGGCGATTCCCTGCAGGGCAGACGTGTCCCCCCCAACATCCTTTTCATCTCCCCTTCAGCATCCTGTCTTAAAATATCCTGTTGTTTTTATCTCCCTTTAATATCCTGAAGGTTTTCTCTGGGAGGAAATCTTCTCACAGAACACACACACACACACACACACACACACACACACACACACACACACACACACACACAAACTTCCTGGTTCCAAGGCAGTCATTCTGTTTTGCTTTGGCACAGACAGTGATTGATTACACAATCAAGCCCTCGCAGACATCTGGAAACCTGCTTACTCCACAGCCTCCTGGGGCTCTGTTATTTCTTGCTGTCTTTGAGGATCCCCCAAACTTAGCAGCCCTCGTCAGCTGTTGCTTTGGAACCTGAACTAAAGGGGTGGAGGATGACACAGAATATAGCTGGTTGCTCTCCCATGCTCTCTCTGTCTTTTTATTTCTTTTGTGGCTTACAGTTTCCTTGGAGCTCCAGGGATCTTGCAGAAGTTCCTCTACTTGTTGCGAGGCAGTGAGAGCAGAGAACTGTCACCGGTGTTCTTAGAGTCGGTGACCCCTGGGTTCATGGCCAAGATGAGGACATAGAGGTCTGGTGAGGAGGTAGTCTAGGTTAGGTATACAGCCCAGTTTGGAGCTATGCAGTGCAAGTTGATTTCTTTTTGTGTGTGAGTGTGTGTATTTACACACACACACACACACACACACACACACACACACACACACAATTCCAAAATACAGGCTGCATTCCCTTTGGTGCAACATTCCTGGGAATTTTTTTTGATGCATTTGTGGATATACGTACAAGGAAAGCCAAGTGGTTTACCAAACAGGCGGGTTTCCGTATTGCCGTATACCACTGCTTGAGTTCGCTGCCCCAAGGGCCTTGCCCACGTCTATTGGATTTGCTTGTTTGATGGGCTTATGGTCAACCCAGTAGCACAGCAGACTCTTGTGTCCTGCTGGACATGGGTTACGTTCAGGCTGAGGACACTAGTGCTTTCTGGAGGCCTTGGCCAGAAACCCCTGCTTGCACTCGTATACAGTGTGGAGTTCTTCAGGGCCCAGCGCAGTGCAATGCAGGGATTTACAAATAGTTCTCAGTTTGTGCGATTAGATTGCTATGGATTTTCTCCCGAGGTGCTTTCTCCTACAGCTCTGATGGCGAGAGGGCTTTAAGGCGGGCGGGCGGGTGGTCATTAAGAGCAGTTCAGGTTTGTGGGATAGACACCCGCCCTGCTCCCCTCTGGTCGATTCTGACAGAGGTTTTGCCCACCCTGGGTAGGATCCAGCTGGATCCTGGCGCCGGGGCCTGGCTGCCTGAGGACTGTCAAGGTCGGTGCTCACCGTCTCTGAGCCTGCTTCTCATCCCTCCAGCAGGCCGCATGGTCAGCTCTGCTGTCACTCCTCACAGCCAGGATGATCAGGGAGGTGGGGTGATCAAGTCCAGGTGGGGACCCTTGTCCACATGTCTGCACTCCTTCTCTGTGTAAGCCATACAGAGAGCCCTCTTCCAACTACCTGATAGGGAATGTGTTCTCATGGCTCATGCTCATCGCCCCCGCCCCCAACTCCTGGCTCTTCTTCCAATGAGACTTTGGGGTTGATAGGAGACAGGGAAAGAAATGCTCCCATGATCCCAATTGGCATCAGAATCAGAGCCCTGGTCCAACCTCCAGCATTGACAACTGAACGGACAGGATGCAGTTGGTGTATTTAGTAAGTAACCAGCCCTGGGTCCTTCAGCCAGTCCCGGCTGGATGGGCCTGGCCCAGTCATTTCTCTGATGGGCCTTCTGCATCCATGATAAAGTGCCCAGCCTCATAAAATGGTCTTTCCGCTCGGATGAAAACCAAAGGTTTTCCCATCCTCGGGGCCCCTGCCACCTCCACTACCGCACCCACAGCCTCCGTTCAACTGGAAATACCTTCCTGTGTACAGTTGAGGGGGCCAAAGCTCGGAGGAGGAAAAATTGGGATCCTCTCTAACTTCCCACCGTCCCAGAGCAAAACCGTCTTCACATCGCCCCCTCTCACACAACTGAGGAAAAGCGTCTCTCCACCTCGACGCCCTTAGATCCTGGGGTGGTGCGGAGGTGGAGGGTATTGGCAGCCTCTTGCCTTTGTGTGCCTCAGGGCGACCACCTGTGCAGGCCTAGCCGCTGCCAACCGCAGACAGCCCACCCACCCACACCGCCTGGGTGCCAGGGCACACAGCAGGCAGAGGGAGACCGCGGAGTGGCCTGGAGAGGTAGGGCCTGCCCCTTCTCTCTGGTCCTCCTTTGCAATCTCTCTCTCTTCCCTTTGTCCACCTGCTGGAGGGTGCTGCTCCCACCTTAATGCCAACCCTTTCTCGGGGGGGGGGGGGGGCGGGGCTCCCACAGTTCTCCCCTCTGACTTGTGCCTGCAGGTCCTCAGGCTCTGAGGGAGACCTGGAGGTCTTCCAACGGGGCTTGTATGTCCCCAGGGGCTGGGAAGGCTGGTGTGAGCTACCCACCCCAGAGCTTTTGATCTGGCTTCAGATTACAGGTCAAACTTTGACTATTTCCTGGCTTTAGCCTTCGCCCCGTGCCCTGTGCCTGGGTGTCCCTTCCCCTTCTCAGGGCCTCCTCACAAGATGGGTCACACCAGCAGCAGGGCCGCCTGCTTTGGCTGTGGCTGCTCCCCCAACGAGCATGAAGTCTCCTTCGGCGTCGGAAACTAGCACACAGAAGGTGCGGTGGCAGAGGCCCCCACGTCACAGCCAGGCGGCCAGAAACACCTGCCGTGGTCTAACTCCGTATGTGCAAGGAAGAAAAATCCGGAGTGATCTTGCCCAATGGCAAGTTATAAAATTGGCTTAAGAACAAACAGCTTGAACTTTCCTGTGGGCCTTAGCACGCGCACATGCACACACACACACACACACACACACACACACATACATGCACACGCACACGCACATGCACAAACAGACATATACAGAGACAGACAAACATACACACAGACACACACAGACATACACACAAACAGACATATATGCACACATACACAAATAGACACACGGGCAGATATACATACACAGATATATACACACACACAAATAGACATACACACACACACACACACACACACACACACTCACACACCCCAGACTAGTGTACCATAAACTGCTAATTTTCTTCTTTCAATGTAGGGTTAACTTATGACTAATCATGTCTACTGAGCAGCTTGAGCTGTGGCAGGAAGGCTGAAAAGGGTAACTACAAGTAACTACAGAAAAGCCATCTCAGTGGCTCTCACAGATTTCCCCCTCACACAGAAGTAAACTGTGCCTTTAGAGTATAGGTTCAGTGGCAATTGGTAGCTACAATTCTTTTGTGCTTTAAGGCTACAAAATGGCTGCCCCAGATCCAGCCACAGTATCCATGTGACCGGGCTGGAGTCCAGGTATGCCACACTGAGCGCAGCAGAGAAGAGGTGTGTTTGCTGACGTTACTTTATTTAATGCCATGAGAAACTCTGTATAGTAGGTACTGATGTTATTCCCATTTTAGATGAACAGCTTGTGTGGGTAATCTCACCCCCAGTCAGAATGACTAAGATCAACACAACAAATGCTGTTGTGGAGAAGGAGGAATCCTCGTTCACCGTTGGTGGGAATGCAAATTGGTGCAGCTAGCCTGGAAATAAGTATGGAGAATCTTTAAAAACTAAAATAAATCTAGCATATGACCCAGCTAAACCACTCCTTGGCATATGCCCAAAGGACCAGTCATTCTACTCCACAGATTCTGCTCAGCCATGTGCACAGCCACCCTGCTATGGATATCTGTATGCTGTGAATGTGTTGCTCTGATTGGTTAATAAAGAAAGTGCTGATTGGCCAGTAGTAGCCAGGCAGGAAGTATAGGCAGGACAAAGAGAGAGGAGAATTCTGGGAAGTGGAAGGCTGAGTCAGGAGACGCTGCCAGCTGCCATCATGAGAAGCAACCTATAAAGATACTGGTAAGGGCCGGGCGGTGGTGGCGCACGCCTTTAATCCCAGCACTCGGGAGGCAGAGGCAGGCGGATCTCTGTGAGTTCGAGGCCAGCCTGGGCTACCAAGTGAGTCCCAGGAAAGGCGCAAAGCTACACAGAGAAACCCTGTCTCGAAAAACCAAAAAAAAAAAAAAAAAAAAAAAAAAAAAAAAAAAAGATACTGGTAAGCCACGAGTCATGTGGCAAGGTATAGATTTCTAGAAGCGGGTTCATTTAAGATATAAGAACAGATAGCAAGAAGCCTGCCATGGCCATACAGTTTATAGGTAATGTAAGTCTCTGTGTGTTTACTTGGGTCTGAGCAGCTGCCTGAGGTGGGTGGACACAGGAAAACTCCAGCTACACCACCCTATTCACACTAGCCAAGAAATGAAAACAACCTAAATGCCCTTCAACAGATTAATGGGTAATGAAACACACAGTGGAACAGAAATGAAATCATGAAATTTGCAAGGAAATAGATGGAACTAGAAAAAAAAATTATATTAAATGAGGTAACCCAGATCCCACAAGAGAAATACCTCCTATTTCTCATCTGCAGTTCCTAGCTCCAGATCTTTGGGCGTGAGTTATACAATACGGAGTATCAGTAAAAACCAGGAAAGTATAAAGGGACCATCGATGGGGGAGGGGAGTTTGAGAAGGGAATAGCAGGACAGAGGTGATACGAAGTTGGAAACAGAAAACTTGGGAGAGGGCTTGCTATGGAAAACATGATGGGCAAAAGTAGCCTGAGGAGGAGAGGTTTCATATCACAGCTTACAGTCCACCGTGAAGAGAAGTCAGAGCAGGAACTCAAGGCGGGAACCTGAAGGCAGGAACTGAAGCAGAGGCCATGGGAGGGTGCCGCTTACTGGTGTAGTCCTTAGGGCTTCCTCGGCCTGCTTTCTTATACAACATGGGGCTATCTGCCCAGGGGTGGGACCACTCACAGTGGGCTGGACCCTCCCACATTAAATCATTAATTAAAAAAATGCCCCCACACTGGGCTATAGGCCCATCTTATGGAGGCATTTTATCAACTCAGGTTCCCTCCTATCAGATGATTCTAGCTTGTGTCAAGGTGGTAAAATGTTACCTGGCACAGGACTCCAGCTGGGGATGGAGAGAAGTCAATATGGAAGAAGGAGGGAAGAGGAACAGATAATTCCAAGGTTGATTTATAAAGCCTCAAGGAATCTTATTTTATATTTACCAAAACTATATACAATAAATTAGCATATGTGTATACATACACACATATATCTCTGTCTATCTATAGATAGATATATCTTAAAGAAAGTTGTACTACTTGGGCTGACAATGCTCTCCACAAGAACCAAAGACTAACAAAACCTCCAGTTATCAAGTATAAGAAATCTCCTTTAGAATGGGTGGTCAGAATAGCCCAAGTGACTCCCCCCAAAAATGTAACCTTTGGTTGCTTCTCAGAGGTTGCTGAAGACACCACACACTTCAGACACAGGACTCACATCATTGGAGCAGGATCTAACCCAAAAGTCTCCTCTCTGCAATCTAGCTTCCATGATATCAGAAAATACTATGCAAACTGCCAAAGGAGGGAAGTAATTGATAGTCCTACCAAGCTACGACACCTAGGAACCACAACAATGACCAATATGGCAAGATATCTGTGAGATGCAATAATGGCACTCCCTTATTGGTGGTAACCAACTGCTGTCTAGCTGGACTTAAGGTCCACTCAATAGAAGGAAAACCATGCCTGGTGCTAGACACCTAGCCATCTTCTTGGGGCTGGTGAGGTCATGGCTCTGAGAGTAGATTCTATACTTTGCTAGACCAGCATAATTTCTTACCACACTCTAAATCTTATCTTTAGACCCACCCATGAGTATAGCTGTCCCTCCCACATCAAAGAAGCCTCTCTTCACAGCAAAGGGAGACCATCAAAGAAAACCACAACTGGATATAATTCAGAGATCCACAGATCATGGGGCACTGTGCTGGTTTGGATAAAAATGGCTCCCAGGGAGTGGCACTCAGGAGGTGTGATACCATGTCTGTCTGTGCACCTCCGTGTTTCCCACCATGATGATAGTGCACTAAATCTCTGAGACTGTAAGTCAGCCCAATTAAATGTTTTCCTTTATAAGAGTTGCCGCAGGTATAGCTCTCCACACTTGATGGCTTCTGGTGGGGCTCCAGGAGGGGAAGGACTCAGTTCTCTTTCATGTGCTGGCCACTGAGCGTTTGACCATGCTCCAGGGAGTACATGGACATCACAAATTGGACTTTTTTTTATTCTTATTTTTATTTTTTTTGGGGGGGAGGTCACAAGGGTGGTGGGTGGTCATGGAAGGCCTGGAAAGTGAGTGTGATTGGGGTGCACGATGTGAAAGTCCCAGAGAATTAATAAAAATGTTACGTTAAAAAAAAAGAGTTGCTGTGATCATGGTGTCTCTTCATAGCAATAAGACCTAACTAAGGCAGGAGCCCAGCTCTAATCACTATGTCTATATCATAGCTCCTGTATCTATGGTTCAGGGGACACAGTGGAAGAGGAAGAGAAAAGATTGTAAGAGCTGGAATAGTGGGAAGTCTATTGTGAAAGAGTTTCTCCTAGAAATGGCTGCCTAAACAAGAACAGAACCTTGGCAATGTAAACAGACATGGTAATACAGAAGAGGGAAACGTTTTCCTGGTGTTCTAGTTCTAGACAAAGAACTATAGGCAACTAATGGGAGCACTGAGAAGGGGACAATCAGCTTCTCCAGGGGATGCACCCCTTTATAGGTTATCCAATTCAAAGTGGTCAGCCCTCACACCATACACACACAAACAACAAACATGGACTCAGAAGGTGGTATCTGGGCACACGCGCGTGCGCGCACACACGTAACAACAATAGTAATAAAAATAAAGAAGAAGCTATCAATGAGTATTGGAAAAGTTGGAAGTCCAGTACCTGGGAGGGGCTGAAGGGAGGAAATAAAAGGAGGAAAATGATGTAATCCTATTTTAATTAAAAAGGTATTTTTCAAAGAATTGGTAAATGGCAGGGCTGAGGTCTGCAGTCAATTCCCTTTTCTTAAAAAGTTTATTTTTTGTTTTAAAACATTTTCCATACAATATATTTTGATCATAGTCCTTTCTCCCAACTCCTTCCAGATATCCCCTGCTCACCACCCAATTTTATGTTTTTTCTCTCTCTAAAAGAAACACACACACCACCGCCGCTGCCGCCACCGCGGCCGCTGCCTCCACCGCCGCCACCACCGCCACCACCACCACCACCAAAACAAAAAAGCACACAACATCGTGGAGTGCATTGATTGTTGGCCAACTGCTCCTGAGCATTCGGCCTGCCCTAGCATGGGTGTGTTAGTGTTACTCCATTGAAGAAAACTTATTGCTCCTCTCCCAATAGCTAACAGTTAGAAACAGCTTCTGATTATGAGTGTGACTTTGTACCCACTTCCCTTCTCTGTACTGGGATTTTGTCTCTCTCGAACTGAGCATATCTTGTGTATGTAGCCACAGTCATCATGGGCTCGTATGTGCAGCAGCTCTGTTATGTCTGGAAAACACTGTTTTCTTGGAGTTTTCCACCATCTCTCACCCTCACAGTCTTTCCAGCTCCTCTTCCACATAGATCCCTGGGGCTGTGATAAAGATATCCTAGTTAGGGTTGGATGCTCCAAGCTTTCTCCCTCTCTGCACATTGTACAAGCATGGGTCTTTGTGTTAATTACCATCTACTGCAAGAAGAGGCTTCTCTGATGTGGGTTGAGCAAGGCACTGATCTATGGGTGTAGTAATATGTCATTAGGAGTCATTTTCTTGCTACGTTCCTTCAGCAGAATAATAGTAGTAGGTTTTCCCTTAGGGCTCATGACCTTTATAGTATCGGGTTCCCAGCCTCACCAACAGGGTTCCATCTCATGGAGTGGGCCTTAAATCCAATAAAAAAAAATAAAGCAGTTGATTGCTCCCATAAACATCTGTGGTGCTCTATCTTGCAGACAGGTTGCTATTGTAGCTCCAGGGTTTACAGCTGGGTTTGATTAATGGTCACTTCTCTGGTATCAAGTATAGTACCTTCCAGCACTAGGAACTCTAGGCGGCAGGGGTGAGACTTCCAGTTTGGCACCAGCTCAATCCTTCCTGCTGTGGAGGCTAACCAATAGCATCGACAGGAGCCTGTCACATTTGAGGGATCTATGAGAACCCCTTCGGCCAGTGACTCAACAAAATGTAACCCATTCCTGGTACTGGGGATTTTACTTGGTAGCATATGATGTCTAGTTGGGGCATTCTCTCCCCCATTCTATGGTAAGTCCATTTAGTTTCCTTTTATATGTGTGTATATTTTAGGAAGCTCCTGTGGTAGTAGGTTCCCATATGGCCTTTCAAAAGGCCTGTAGTGTTAGTTATTCTTCCCCATAATCCCTCCTTTACTCTTCCCTCCCCTCCCCTTCCCCATGTAACACTGCTGCTCTAGTTTTCCCTTTATCCCTTTAAGCCACTGTATTCTAGTTCCCCTTCCTTAGAAAATCCTCTCCTCCCTCCTGGTCCCTTAGTAGCTACTTTACCTTTGTGGATATTGTAAATGGGACACACATACCTAAAGTTTAAAAGCTAACATTCACATATAAGAGAAAACATGTGTGTATTGCTGTGGGACGGTCTGTATGTCAAATTGCTCTGATTGGTCAATAAATAAAACACTGATTGGCCAGTGGCCAGGCAGGAAGTATAGGCTGGACTAACAGAGAGGAGAATTGAGAGAACAGGAAGGCGGAGGGAGACACTGCCAGCTGCCACCATGACAAGCAGCATGTGAAGATGCCGGTAAGCCGCGAGCCACGTGGCAAGGCATAGATTTATGGAAATGGATTAATTTAAGCTATAAGGACAGTTAGCAAGAAGCCTGCCACGGCCATACAGTTTGTATGCAATATAAATCTCTGTGTTTACTTGTTTGGGTCTGAGCAGCTATGGGACTGGCAGGTGACAAAGATTTGTCCTGACTGTGGGCAAGGCAGGAAAACTCTAGCTACAGTGTATCTTCTCTGGGTCTGGGTTGCCTCACTCTTGATGATTGTTTCTAGCTTTATACATTTACCTACAAATATTTCATTTTTTCTTAACAGCTGCTGAATAATATTCCATCGTGTAAATGTGCCATATTTTCATTGTCCACTATCAACTGATTGACATCTAGGCTGCTTCTAGTTTCTGACTATTCTGAATAAAACAGCAACAACCACATGTGAGCAAGTATCTCTAGTGAGATGTGGAGGCCTTTTGGTACATGCCCAAGAGTGGTGTAGTTGAATCTTGGGGTAGATCCATTTTTAGCTTTTTGAGGAACCTCGAGGTGATATCCATAGTGACTGTACCAGTCTGCATCCTCACCAGCAATGACTATGGTTTCTCTGCATCCTCACCAGCAATGACTGTGGTTTCTCTGCATCCTCACCAGCACATGTTGTGATTTGTTTTATTGATCTTGGCCATTCTGACTGGGATAAGATGAAATCTCAAAGTATTTTTAATTTGTATTTCCCTAATGACTAGGGATGTTGAACACCTTTAAAAGTGTTCCTCAGCCATTTGTATCACATTTTTTCAGAACTCTCTATTTAGTTCTATATCCATTTTTAGTCAGGTTATTTGTTTTCTTGATGTTCAATGTCTTCTTCTTCTTCTTCTTCTTCTTCTTCTCCTTCTTGTTCTTCTTCTTGTTCTTCTTGTTCTTCTTGTTCTTCTTGTTCTTCTTCTTGTTCTTCTTCTTCTTCTCCTTCTTCTCCTTGTTCTTGTTCTTGTTCTTGTTCTTCTTGTTCTTGTTCTTGTTCTTGTTCTTCTTCTTCTTCTTCTTCTTCTTCTTCTTCTCTTCCTTCTCCTTCCTTCCTTCCTTCTCCTTCTCCTTCTTTTCTAGACACTAACCCTCAATCAGCTGTGTAATTGTAGAGATTTTCCCCCCATCGTGGCTGCTACTTTGTTCAAATGATGGTGTCCCTTGCTCTACAGAAACATTTTAGCTCCACGGAGTTCTATTTATTGATCAACCTTGATTCCTGCACAATTGGAGTCCTTAAACTTGGTTCTTCTGTTGCAAAGTCTTTACCTTGAAATATGAACTGAGACCTGCATGAAGTTCAGGGGTGAAATGTGTTTTAATGGCATCAGACAAAGCACTATGGGAATTCTTTAAAGAATTAAAAGTTTGCTCTATTTCAAAAGTGTATTTTAAAACCGATTATTTGAGCCAAACCGAACTAATTTTCTTTTTTGAGCACTACCTTCTGGGGTGTTAGACTTCCATATGGTTGGATTGTTAGAGGAAGATATCTAAGAACCAAGGTGATAGGATTGGAGGCAGGAGTTGGGGGCCAGAAGCACTGTGTTGAACCACTCCCGCGGATGTGGAGTCATTGGTACTTTACAGGATAATCAGACAAGATTCCTTAGGCCACAGAATTCCTCAAGTCTAGGAGGAATAGCCTATAAGTTGGATAATAGAATCAATATTCCATAAGATGTTGGCATACAGGAGCCTTAAGGCTTAAACAATAAAATGGAATACATTGGGTTTCATAGAATACTAACATGTAGAGCTTGCAGTATATGAGCGTGGGAAGGCCCGGCTTATCATTAAGCTATATACAAAGTGTATAATGGAATCAACACATGCTGTTGGGCCAGTTTCTAACCCAGTCAAGGCTGGGAGGGAGAGGGGCGTTCTATTCTTTTGGATTCTGTCACGTGCTCTCTGAGGCTTCTTCCTAGGAGCCTGTCTGTGTTCGGCCAGGGGCTTGAAGAGTTTATTTAAGCCACCAGCCTCTTGATTTAACACTGGCTTTCTCACTGCAAACCTCTGGCTAGTTCTGTATCCGGGGGAAGCTGATCAGACTTTCAGATGTGTTTCTGAGAGGAGAGGCTCTTGGATTCCTGGCCGCAGTTTCTGCTGGCTTTGCTCCTGGGCTAACAGCATCTCCATGGCATGTGGGAGTCAGCCTGCCTTCAGGTCAGCTAGGCCACATGCAGGCCCAGGTGCCGGGAACTAAAGGGAAAGGGTGCAAGCTGATGAACTAGAGGTTCTTGGCCTGTAAAAGAGACATTGTGTGGAGAAGGGCTTCAGAAAACAAGGCAAAAACAAGAGCGAGTATGGACGTCCCAGAGATGTTCATTTTGGCTCAGGGTCAGCAAATCATGTGCTAAAAGTGCGAGCCTGTGGGAACAACTCAGACCTAGCACCCTAGATTCAGCCTCAGCTCTTGCCCAGGACAAGCACCATCATCATATCTGTCCACTCTCGTCTGAGTGCCGGCCGCCTGCTCTTGCTGATTCTCATGTATAAAAAGGTCTGTCCAGTGCCAACCCTCTTCCAGTCATGCTCACGGCCTCACTGGGCCCCAGAAGGCTCCACTGCTGGCCATTTCCCCTCACAATCCTCTCTCCGTCGTGCTTGCAAACGCACCTGGTTCCTGCTGCCCACTGTGTCAACCGTAATTCCATTGTCCTTTCTCTAACGGTCTGGCCTGACACATGTCCTCTAGGACGGCCTGCTGTGTGGCCACTCAGTTTAATGGGGGCGATAATCACAGTGCCGTGTGGCAGACACCTTGGCTGATGGTAGGAGCCATGGATTTGGAAGGCTATACCCAGCACTGTCTGAGCTACACACGGTGTTATGTGGGAGTCCTGGCTTGAAATGGGCAGGTTGTGCAGTGGAGGGAGAGAGGTGGGTGCGGGGCATTGAGCCACCTTAGACTCGCAGGCTTCTCAGGAGATGACCACTGTGTTCTGACAACAATATCACTCCCCTTTGACCTCTTCTCCAAAGTGTCTGAGATGAGGAACAGAAAGTCTGTGGCTTATCCTGAGATACAAGCTTTGAACGGCCTCTTGACAGAAGACAACATGTGGCACAGAAGCAAAATAAAAAAGACTACAGGACGAAAAAAAATGAAGTAAAACCCGAGGGTGTGAAGAGTGAACACAAACATCTGGAGAGGTGGACTAGGAGCTTGTTCAGACAAGGGCACACAACTGGCAAACCTCAGGAGGTCTGTGCTCTGCTTTCCCCGGGGGAAGGCAGCCATTTTTGCTGTATTGTTCATAACAACCCCTCCTTTATTTAGCATAAAGAATTAAGCCAATTATGCAACCTCAGAACAAAGCAAGCCCTACTGTGTGCCTTGAGGTCTTCCTCTGAGGTGGCAAAGTGATTGGGGTCTTCTTTGTGGGTGTTGGGAAGGTCATAGAATGTATCTCTCTGCCGGCTGCCAAAACATCAAACCACGTGGTTCTCCTCAAACCTGCTTCTCCCCTGGCCTTTGCGTCCTTCCTTCAGCTGGTCAGGCCACTTTTTAGAATGCCCTCTGTTCCTCTGTGTCACACCCGTAAGCAAACCCAGAAGCCACCACCCTTCCCTGCCCCATTACCTCACACCCCTGCCGCCATCTTTCCTGACTGCTCCGCAAACAGGCTGGTTTGCTGCGACCTTGAAAACCTTGCATGTGGTCCTTCTTCCAGAAGCACTTCCCCAGACCTCTGCCTGCTCACACTCTCCTCCTGCAAGCCTGCCTCCACCACCATCTCTTCTGCTTTGGCCTCAGCTGCTACACCCCTCCGTCCTCTCTAGTGGTGAGGGGCTTGGGCATAGCCAAGGTCACATGGTGTCTTTTGGAGGTACTGTTGTCCATGGCACCCACCCACCCAGGGCCACCTACTTTTCCAGTCCATACTACATGCTCCAGCACACCCGGACAGTCCCCTTTCCTTGTTCATGTCCATCTGTCCTGTTCTTTCCTCCCCAACGACTGATTTCCTCATGGAGCTTATAACTGTGTGAGGTCGGATCTGGATAGGTTAAAATGAGTTGGCAATCTGGGCACCCAGTGGTAGAGAAGGAGTACTCAGAAGTGTACCTTGTGACTACCCACTGTGGAGCAAAACTGAGTGGCCCTTCTTGAGATGGTAAGCTCCACAAACAAGGGCTGCTTCTTCTGTTGTGGTCTCTGATGTGTCCCCAGCACACACGACTTGATGTCCACAGATGGCCAGTGAGCATTGCCTGACACATACTCAACTCCTAGTACACATTCCTTCTTCTGTCTTATGGTTGTGTGCTTTCCAAGACCCAGGCAGGCTTCCAGAACACTCTTTGTCATTGTCTTAGCCAGTGTTCCATTGCTGGGAAGAGACACCAGGACCACTGCGAGTCTTATAAAGGAAAACATTTAACTGGGGCTGGCTTAGAGGTTCATAGGTTTAGTCTATTATGGTGGGCAGCATGGTGGCACACAGGCAGACATGGTGCAGGAGAAGGAGCCTGGAGCTATATCTGGATTGGCAGGCAGCAGGAAGAGAGAGCAACATTGGACCTGCCTCGAGCATTTGAAATCTCGAAGCCCACCCCCACAGAGACACACTTCCTCTAACAAGGCCCCGCCCACTCCAACAAGGCCACACCTCCAAAAGTGCCACTCCCGATGAGATTAAGGGGGGCCATTTTTATTCAAACCACCATAGCCATGCTCTGGGCAGTGTGGCAAAGTTGGGAGAGCACTGTGCTAAGAGCCTGAGACCTTTTCTGAGTCCCACACAAGCTACTATGAATTTTGTGATTCTGGGCAAGTTACTTAACTCTCTGAGATTCTTCTTTCCTCATTTGTCCAGTTGTCATGAGGTCTGATTTTGTTCCTATGTTGCAAGCTGCTGGGGTGGATAGATAAGATAATATGTCAAAATGTATTATATATGGCCCTGGAAGATGGAAAGTCAATTGATTTTTTTACCATGACTGACACTCTTACACTGGTTATGAGGAGCCAATTATTCAGTGGCCATCAGGACCTTCCTGTTCTTCCCATACAGCCTTCATTTCTTACACAGGCATCTCAAGAAAAGAAAATGAGAATGCAACACAGCAATGTATTTCAGTGAGCAGGTTTTGCACTTAAAATTCTGACACTGTGCTCAGCCCAGTAGTAATAAATTTTTCTGCCTTGAGTAGTGCTCCTCAGACATGCACCAAGGGAAAATAATTAAAGAAAAACCCAATAAAAAAGAGATCATAAAGGAGAAGTATCATGAATCACTGGTGTGGCCTATTGCTGTCCTCGGGCTGAATTTGACAGCAAGGACCCTAGATTTTAGAACCTGACACTGGGATTCTTGCAATATAACCCTGTTCCTATGAATGGAATATTAAAAGGCACAGAGCTGTATATGCAATCATGTGGGCAAACAGGAGAGCAGAGAGAACCAGAGGATGGCCTCCCTCTTCATTCACCAAGTAGCCAGGAGCAGAGCCCGGGGGTACACTCCACCCTGATGGCATTGAGTGATCTCTCAATATCTGATAGTTGGCAAAAAAAAAAAAAAAAAAAAACCCTTTGACTAAAAATCTGCAACATCAAAGAATGAGTGGCCGTGCCCGGGCATCCAACTGAGACAATGAACTCTGTTCCAGAGTGAGAGGCTCAGAGCCCTTTGGAGATATGGAGATACTGCTATCAAGTGAATAGAAATGCCATTTACCTAGTGATATATTTCTCATAATCTTTTTGTTTCCTTTTTGGCTTTTTCAGAAAGTCACCAGTCTATCCCGAGTCATCAGTTCCTCTGCTTATGCATTCAACAATTAATTATTGGATCCTAACTTGATCTGGGCAGTATTTGAATTCTGAAGAATATTGTGAAAAGTAGCCCAGTACCTTGTCCACGTATAGCTCACGGTGTAGAGATGCTCATCTGACAGATAAATAAATCAATACTGTAATTTCAAAATGTAATAAGGCTCCCCCAGGAAAAAGTTATGGTGGCACGTAGCCTATTCTCCTCTTCCTCCTCTTCTTCTTCTTCTTTTTCGAGACAGGGTTTCTCTGTGTAGTTTTGCATCTTTCCTGGAATTCACTTTGTAGACCAGGTTGGCCTCGAACTCACAGAGATCCACCTGCCTCTGCCTCCCGAGTGCTGGAATTAAAGGTGTGCACCACCACCGCCCGGCTTAGCCTATTCTCATCCCAAAGGAGGGCAGTTAGAAGGGCCAATCAAGAAAGGTAATGCATCTGCAAAGAGGAGCCAGCCTGTGATATCCTGGAAAGGGTGTGCTTGGAAAGTGAGGAAGAGCCTGAAACAGAAGAGGTTAGCAGAAAGTGGGCAAAGAGACAGAGGGCTAAGGAGTGGCAGGTCAGATCATGCAGAGCACTGAAGGCCTCTATGGAGTGAACTTGGATGCTGTTTAGGAGAAATGGGCAGTTTCTAAACTGTTTTAAGCAGAGGAATGAGATGTTCCAGTGTTCCTTCTGGAAAAATCTCTGCAGAGAGTATGGGTCATTGAAGGAGGAGAAGGAAGGAGGTTCACACGTCATTGTCATTCTATAAAAATGAGGATTTGGCATTTGAATCTTGTGCCAGAGATGTGGCTAGTGAGATAAAAGCATGGGTTTGTGATGTATTTTGAAATAGAAAAATGAGTATTGCTGATGGAAGTTAAAAACAAAATGGAAAGGGAAAAAAAAATCAAGAATGTCTCCTGGAGTTTTGGTTGAAGCAACTAGATACAGAGTCATGGAGAACTGGAGACCGGTTGGGAGCATACATATGCAGTGAGCACTTCTGTCTTGGATGCCAAGGTTCAAGTGTCTAGCAGACCTTTGAGTGGAGATACTGGGTTGGCAGTTGGACAAGAGTTGTGAGTTTGGAGAAGAATTCAGAATAAGAAATGAAGATTGGGTATTTGGTTGTGAGAGGAGTAAACCAGACCCAGACAGACAAACGCTTCTTGTTCTCTCTTAGATGTGGATCCTAGCTTTCAGTCTTCGAGTCTGTGTTTTTAGCTTGGAAGCCAGGAATCTAAAAAGGGGCCATGACAGGTGGGAGAAGAACTTTAGAATACAGGTTAGACATGAAGTGGAAAAAAAGGAAAAATGGAGGGGTTTATAGGTGGGGGAGAGGATGAGAGGATATTGATGAGGTGGGGATAGGTTGAAGTATAACTAATACTAAGGATGTCTGAAAAAGACATGCTAAAGTCTATTATTTTGTAAGCATACACGGACATATTGAAAAGAGTTTAATTGGAGTTACCCTCTAAGAGGGGCTAATGCTTCTCCACGATGCACTAAGATAACAAAGAGAAAGTCCAGTTCTAGGTGCGGGACACCCTCCTTTTGATTTGTTGGTCAGGGAGATCTCAGAGGTTCCCAACAATACAGACTAATGCCATTGGTCTTAATTGCCCACCAGAACCTCACGGTAAGACCCTGTTGCTGAGGTCACCACATGTACTGGACTTGGAGAAATCAGGCTGTTACTGATATGGAATCTCCCTCCCTGTTCAGCAGTTTTCATAGCACCAGAAAGTGCTATGTTGGTGGAGGGAAAAGGAGAAAAAAGAAAAAGAAACAGACTTACCCAGTTGTGAACCCTGCAAGCTATAATAATGACTGACCTGGTAAGATACTGTTAATGTAATAGTGTTAGGAATGTTAAGCGGGTAACCAGTTGGCTCCTAATTAGATTTAAGGGCGGCTCCACGGGAGAGAATTGGTGCCTGGTACTAGAAACATGACAAACAGAAACTGTGGCTAGGGAGGCCATAGGCCCTAAGAGAGGACCTACAACTATTATCATATTAAAAGGATGCACATCAAACTGCCTTCTACTGACTCTTATCCTCACAGCTTAGGGCAGCTCTCACACCTTATCATAGAGGCTTCCTTTTGCAGTGGATGATGGTTATCACAGAGACTCCCAGCTACTCACGGTGCGGAGAGTAAGCGACGCTGCAGTCATCAGCCAGAAATGGGACATCTAGATCACATTCTCTTTCTCCACAAGTTCAGTGAGCATCAAGGCAGAGGAAGTGGAAAGACTGAGATTGAGGGAGTCTGCTGCAGACTGCCTTCAACTGCCTTCTGGATACGACAGGGGGCACTGGACTCATGACCTCAAGCTGTGGTTGCCCAAACAAGACCTGCACATGATCAAGCCCCTCAGCTTTCCAGCGTGGATGGCATAGGGGATCCCAAGAGTCTAGCCCTAACTGAGATACCATCGGCAGGTGATGGCTTCTAGAGGATGGAGAGTCATTTTTCTCCAAGCATGCGGCCCCTGGTAGGTCACCCATGCTCCAGTGGATAAGAGGGCAGCCCAAAAGGAGTGAGTGACACATGTGGTCCTCAGATATGCTGCCGGATGGGCAGAGTTAGTGGTTCAAGTCTAGGGTGCCTACCTGGAGCAGGGGTGCTGAGGGACAAAGGCAGGGCATGTGGGGCTGAGGTAGGCTACAAGGACCAGCTGTGTTTAAGTCCTTAATAACGTTGAACAGGATTAATTAATTTATCTTTATAAGATAAAGGTCAGGCCGGGCAGTGGTGGCGCACGCCTTTAATCCCAGCACTTGGGAGGCAGAGGTAGGCGGATCTCTGTGAGTTCGAGGCCAGCCTGGACTACCAAGTGAGTGTCAGGAAAGGCGCAAAGCTACACAGAGAAACCCTGTCTCGAAAAACCAAAAAAAAAAAAAAAAAAAAAAAAAAAAAAAAAAAAAAAAAAAAAAAAAAAAAGATAAAGGTCAGGTTTCTCCTTTCCTATCTGGATATCCAGGTTTTTCTACCACCGTTTCTATATCATGTACCCTTGGTGTCCTTGTCAAAAGTAGGCAGCTCTGTATTTGTGGGTTTATTGCTGATCTTTCTGTTACGTTGGTCCGTGTGTCTCCTTTAGTGCCAGCTCCATGCTATTTCCATCCCACAGCTCTGGAGTATAATTAGAAGCCAGGAAATGTAGTGCCTCCAACTTCATTTTTTCCCCCTCAAAATTGCCTGAGCTCTGCAGATCTTTTTGTAGTTACATGTGAATTTTAGGATTCATTTTTCTACTTCTGTGAAAAAAAAAGTTGGAAATTGGATAGGATTCTATTGAATCTGCATATTATTAATTCTTCTAACCTATACACAAGTATTTTTCTGTTTGCTCTGTGGTTTTTAACTGTTGTTTGTTTTCAAGTTTGTTTCTTTGAGACACGATCTTGCTATGTAGTCCTGGTGGTCTGGAACTCATGAGAGATCCTCTTGCCTCCAGGCAGCATGAGTTAGGTCGCCTTGCTCTGCCCTGCACACTTCCCACCATGATGTGCTACCTTAGCACATGCCCCAAAGCAATGGACCTAGCTGAATATTCACTGGAATCTGCGAAACTGTGGGCCAAAACAAAATCAAACAAACAAAAACCCCACAAAACCCCTTCTTCCTCCAAATTGTTTATCTCAAGTATTTTATCACGGTGACAGAAAGCTAGTCCTTACGTTTTCTAGATGCCGCTACAGCACAAATTGACTGACGGTGATATTGTTGTCTGTTGTGTGACAAAATCTTCCTGGGGAGATGCAACATGCATGTCTACGCACCCCAGATAGGGAAGCCACCACAGACCAAAGGACAGGCAACACCGAAGGCCAACTTGTTGAACCAGTGAGTTTTATTGGGGTTACTTACAGGAATATGGGTGAGGGGTTGCTTACAGGTGCAGAAATGACTCAAAGATGGATACATCACTGTACTGGCTGGTTATGTGTGTCAACTTGACACACGCTAGAGTCATTAGAGAGGAAGGAGCCTCAGTTGAGGAAATGCCTCCTTGAATCAGCTGTAAGACATTTTCTCAATTAGTGATCAATGGGGGAGGGCCCAGCCCTTTGTGGATGGTGCCATGTCTAGACTGGTGGTCCTGGAGTCTATAAGAAAGCAGGCTGAGCATGCCATATGAAACAAGACAGTAAGGAGCACCCCTCCATGGCCTCTGCATCAGCTCCTGCCTCCAGGTTCCAGGCCTGCTTGGGTTCCTGTTCTGACTTCCTCCAGTGACAGACTATGATCTGGAAGTGTAAGCCAAATAAACCCTTTCCTCCCCAGCTTGTTTTTCAGTAATGGTGTTTCATCATAGCAGTAGAAACTCTAACTAAGACCATCACCAAGGCCCACCCCAGCATGGGTGACTGCTCCCAAAGCTGGGAACCTGGAGCACACTGCATAGAAAATAGTGTCAACAGGTTGGAGAGTATTCTTTTCTTTTCTTTTTTTTTTTTTGGAGAGTATTTTTTTCAAATAACTCTGGTCTAAACTTCTTCCAGGCGGCTCTGCTAGTTTCTGCTTCTTCCAGGCAGCTGGCTAGAGTTAGAGTTGTCTTTGTAGCTTGTCTTGTCTTAATCTTCTTTGCTGCGCAGGGTCCTTTAGTCTGAAAGGGACTCTCAGTGTTTATTGCTTACTCTGGTAGGGAGAGGCCTAGTGAACCTGTCCAGTTTCAGGGACTTCCTGAAGCTGTTCTTAGTTGTTTGCCTTCCTGTTTAAGGAGCTTCTTGTAGGATGGGATGTTTCAATCTCAGGGGAAACTGTTACACAATACTGTCCTTTTAGGACTCTTAAAAAGACTATGATCTCTTGTCCTCACCTCCCCAGTGGACCAGGCAGAACGTGCTAGAAAGAGTCAAAAGGAGAATGAGGGGGCTCAGATACAGTTCAGTGGTACAGTGTTTGCCTAGCATGCATGAGGCCCTGGGAGGAAAAATCATTACCAGGAATATTGGTCCATACTTATAATCCTGTACTTGGGTGACTGAGTCAGGAGGATCATGAGTTTGAGGCTAGCATGGATACACAGAGAGACCCTATCACAAAAAAACAGACAACCAAAGAAAAGCAGGCAAAAAAGATTAGAGTAAGGCTCGCAAGACTGTCTGAAGCAACACAAAAGAGGGTCCCTAATTGTCATCACTGGGCTGTGTAGCTGGAGATTTCTCCAGTCCCGCCGGGGGCCCGCAGCCACTCAGACCCAAGTAAACACACAGAGACTTATATTGCTTACAACCTGTATGTCCGTGGCAGGCTTCTTGCCATCTAGTTCTTATATCTTAAATTAACCCATTTCTATTAATCTATAAGTTGTCACGTAGCTTGTGGCTTACTGGTACTTTACATCTTACTGCTCATGGCTGCAGCGTCTGGTAGCATCTCCTGACTCAGCCTTCCTCTTCCCAGCCTTCTCCTCTCTGCTTATCCCACCTAGACTATGCTTCCTGCCTGGCTACTGGCCAATCAGCGTTTTATTTACCAATCAATCAGAGCAACACCTTCACGGTACACAGAAAGACATTCCCAGCAGGGCTGCAGGTACATAGTCCACTGCTTGTCATGCAGACGGTGCAAGGCAGATGGACTCTCCTCAGGCTTTGCTTTCTACCCCCAGAAGCACAACATGGAACAGTGGAGGTGAAGGGAGACTGGTAAGGGGAAGAGGAGCCACGAGGAAGAGGAGAGCTGCGGGTCTTCGTGAGTGGCAGTCCAGCTTTCTGAAAGCATGTGCAGCGCAATGTCTGTGTCAATGAACTTCAGGCACTGGGGGAAAGGTCAGCTGGCCAAGGGCTTGCTAGACAATGCTTTCCCACCTTTGGCTAGCTAGGTAATACTCCTTGAGTAATAAGAGAATCCTTGAAGCTGAGGCAAGAAAATGCCCTGAATTTTTTTTTTTGTTTCTATACTCTCTAATAATTTCTTTCATTTATTTACATACTGACCACAGTTTCCCCTCCCTCCTCTCTTCCCATTCCCTCCCTGCTACCTCCCATCTATCCCCAACATCCACTCTTCTTCCATTTAGAGAGGGGCAGGCCTCCCACTGATGTCAACAAAGCATGTCATATCACATTGAGGCAGGACCAAGCTCCTCCCCCTGCATCAAGGGTGATTGAGGCATCCCTGCATGGGGAATAGGGACAGGTCCTGGTCCCACTGCTAGGGGCTCCACAAATAGACCAAGCTACACAACTGTCACCCACATGCAGAGGGCCTAGGTTGGTCCCATGCAGGCTCCCTAGCTGTCGGTCCAGAGTCCATGAGCTCCCATTAACTCAGGTCAGCTGTCTCTGTGGGTTTCCCCATCATGATCTTAACCTCCCCCTCACTTGTACAATCCTTTATCCCTCTCATCAACTGGACTCCCAGAGCTTGGCCCTGTGTTTGAAATGCCCTGAATTTTAATAAGAGAATAAAGGTGGATTCATAGACTTTCTAGATATTTGTCACAAAATAGTTTTGTCCCTGTCCTTAAAATGGTGGCAGCAGTTTCCAAGGCTGAGTTGGTCATTAGGGAGTGTCTAAGTTAGGGTTTCAACTGCTGTGAAGAGACACCATGACCACAGCAACTTTTATTAAGGAAAACATTTAATTGAGGCTAGCTTACACTTTCAGAGGTTTAGTTCCTTATCATCATCATGTCGGGAAACATGGTGACATGCAGACAGGCATGGTGCTGGAGAAGAATCTGAGAGTTCTACATCTTGATCTACAGGGCACAGGAAGTAAATGGTCTACCATACTGGGCATATATGAGACCTCAAAGCCCACCCCCACAGTGACACACTTCCTCCCACGAGGCCACACCTCCCAAAGGTGCCGCTCTCTGTAGGTCAATCATTCAAACACATGAGTCCGTGGGGGCCATACCTATTCCGATCACCGTAAGGAGTAAGTGAGATGCGGCAGATACAGGTGAGAGCATTGGAGAACGGGGAGGTCTGAAGCAGTGAGGTGAGCTAGGTGACCATGTTTCTGGCTTAGGGGTAAAGGAGCTGGGTCTATTCTACTTCAGAATCTGCACTGCTGTTATGCCTCACCATTCCGTGGAGTAAGTTGCGTACATGAACAGGCAATCAGGTTTATAAATCACGGCAAAATAGACATCACATAAAATTCACCATCCCAACCTTTTTTGCACGCACAGCTCAGTAGGGCTAAGTGGGACATTAGGGTCTTTCCATTGTTGCACAACCATCACTACTGTTCACCTGTGGCACATTTTCATCTTCCACACTTGAACCTGTATCTATTAAACAAATAACGCCCCGTTTCTCCTACCTGCCTCTTGGGAACCACCGCTCTCCTTCCTGTCTATGTGGTTTTGACCGTATAAGGAACATCATAGAGGTAAGATATCACTCAGTGTTTGTCTCTTATTTCACTGGCACACTGTCCTCAGGGCTCGCCTGTGTTGTAGCCTGTGTCGGAATTTCCTTCCCTTTTAAAAGTCGGATAAATCATTGAAATACCAATTTTTGTTCATCCACACAGTCACTGATGGACACTTGTGTCGTTTCTACCTGGGCTGCTGTGAACGGTGCCACTGTGATCATTGGTATGCAGATATCTACAGACAGCTGTTCATGTCTGTGTGGTGTGATTTTATTTAATTAAAATTGGTGAATTACTAAAATTGGAAATAATGTACAATTTTGAGCCGTTCAGATTGACAGTTCAGAAAAATAGGTCCTCTGGAAGCTGAAGTGTCATTAGAAATGCCCCTCCTCTGTTATGTTCCCTCAACCTTAGGTAGAGGGGTTGTGGTGTAGGTGTATAATTTGGGCTGGGCACCCCATGGTCATGTTATCTACATTTTGACCAGCTGTGGGTTTCTATGGCAGTGTCCTCTGCTGTGGAAAGAGCTTCTATGAGCAGTGAGAACTGCGCTTGTCTGTGGGTATAAAGGTCCATGTTTAGACTGCACTTGGACATTATACTAGTTTTGGACAGTAGATGTAGTAGGGTCTCCTCAAGGGTTCATGACATCACTAGCCATATGTACTTGACTATGTTCACAGTACGAGGCATGAATTTCCTCCAAATGACTGGGCCTTAAGTCCATTTAGGTAGCTTTACTTACCCCTAAGATATAAATGTGACCATTGCTACCTTGGGGTTATCTTCCCAGGATGGTCATTGTTATGCATCATAAGCTTTATCGCGACATAGGACTTTTCTCCCTTGGCAGCTTACATAGCATCTTCTGTGAGAGAAAGACCTCAGGGGAGAGGCTTCCAGGTCAGTTCCAGCTCAATTCTTCCATGTCCCATGTCCACTATGTGTGGAATCTTCAGGAACAGAGTCTTACCTTCAAGTTCTGGGAGGCCACCAAGGACAATGGCATTAACCTATATTGTTTTAGGAGTTCATTGAACTTTCCTTACCAACAACTCTAGGGAAGGTGTCCCATGCCTGGTGCTGGGTTTTTGTTAGATGATCTGTGTTTTTTTTTTTTTTTTTTTTGAGGGGTGATGGGGAGTATTATTACCCAAAATGTCATAACTTTGGGTCTTAACTACAACTATAATGTTCTTGAAATCATACGTGTGAGTACATACATATTACATATGTTTTAAGTAAACATGAAATAATATGTTTGCCTGTGGCTTTTTCAAGCATCCTTAGTGTTATTTATCCCTCCCCCATTCTTCTTCAATTCTTGCTGCATAGCAACATGCTATTGTCAAAGGGAAAATAAGCCCATTGTTCTTTCCTACCACTGACAGTTTCTAGAACAATGGGAAGCAGGGACCTCATGCTTGTTAATCATCATGAGCCAAATGCTGTGCAGAGCCCTTTTATAGTCTTTTTTTTTTTTATGTATCTGATCTCACTTAATTCTCCAAATAGCCCTAGGAGGTAAGATGTCTCATTCCATTTTATAGATAAGGCCCGATTGGACACCTGCCAGAGGGCCCATGGAGGAAATGACAAATCCCTGATGCCAACTGAACTGGGCTGAGCAGACGCCAGGCCTAGGCATCTCAGACTTTTGAGTGAGATGTCTGTGACTTTGTTTTAGCGCCAATTTTGCCTCTGTAGTTCTGGCCTGAGGCTTCTACGATGCTTCTACTAATTGCTATTGGTCAGGAGAGCACTGTGAGCCACAGGCTCCTGTCATTCTTACTGTCGTTTCTGGGATGTGATAATGTCATTGTCCCAAAAGTAGGTCCTTAGTGTGACTTCGAATGGCGCACCCCAGCCTGTGTGACCTCATATCACCTGTACCTGCAACCATGAGTTCTCCAGGGAAGGCTGATCTTTGTCCCTACAAATTGGCTCTTCGTAAATGGTGGTGCTGGGCTCCTCCTGCCCAGAGCATGGTGATTTCCAACAGATAAAGGACGAATTAGCATTTGCTTGGTTGAAAGGTTTTTTATGAAGTCTTTTGAAAGCACCCGAATATTTAGTGAGCAAGTTGGGACAAACAACTCCCCATAGACAAGGCAGCGAAGCGGAAAACATGAGTTGTCCCTGGGCCAGAAAAAGCCCTCTGTTCTCTTCGGAGCCCTCGGAGAGGCTTAGAGGACTCTGGTCAGGAGCATGGTATCGGGAAGTGGCATCTGGACATGACAGCCGAACAGCACTCAGGTGTCATCCTCAGGAGCTGCTATGGATGGGTCTGGCCGCTTTAGACATAGATATCTTGATGTGCATACCCCATCTTTTCTTTACATTGCTTTACAGAAAGTTGCCACACAGAAAGGTCTTCAAGGATGACTTGGACCACCCTCTTTCCCTCTCACAGGAAACGCAGAGGGGTGAGATTTCTTATCTAATGATAAAGAAAGTTATTGGCAGCACTGGCCAGATATGGGCTGTGTCTCCTAATTCATTCTTAGGCACAATGATAAGAGGCAGGAGAATTGCAGGAAGGTCATTTTGGGTTCAATACCTAGTACTAAAACTTGCTGGATTACCTAACACAGGTTTCTGAGCCTCCATGGGCCTTACGTGAGTGCAGGGCACCTTAGTTAGGAGCGGCTGCTGGATCCGCTGGAGCTGGACTTGTAGAGAGTTATAAGCTACCCTGCCTGGGTGACAGGAACTGAACTTGGGTCTCTGGAAGAGCAGTAAGCACCCTTAACTGCTGAGTCATTTTTCCAGGCCCAGTTATTTATTTATCAAATGAGGGCGGCAACATTTAGTCTAGGGGAGAGTGGGTGGGGTCTCTGAGCTGCTGTGGGGAACTCGGAAGGGTGTGGTCAGGAAGTGGTGTAGAAACAGACATACCAGTGGGGTAGGAGGAAGACAAGTACCTTTATGATGAGTGTGGGGCATTATTTCACGAACCAGCATTAAAGTTCAAGAATGGGTTTGACAGGCCCATCTGGTACCACTCAGACCAGACAGATGGAAGGCACCCACAGGTCAGCCTGGGTCCTCACAGTCAGGGCTGGTTGAAGGCATCCACAGGCCTGCCCGGAGCCACCAGGTAGGTCCCATTATGATGAGCAAATATGTGGTGGAGAAATGGGAGAGAAAGAGAAACAGAATGGTTCACGTGTCGTGGGAAGACGGAAGAAGCAAAGGCAGTGAGGAACAGGCTGATGTGGGTGACCTGTTTGCCACTCGAGGCCAGGGTGACATCTGGGCCTGGGCTGCTGCTGAAAGCCATGTCTGGGTCCATGGTCCTAACATGGCTGGGGTCTGTGTTGACATCCATGACCCATGTTGCCACCAAAGGCCACAAGCATGCCTGGGGTCTGGGCCACCACCTGACTCCAGGTTGGTGTCTGAGAACCATGCTGTTGCAAGGGCCATACAGATCTGAATGTCCTGTACTGCCACAAGATGCCAATGTGATGTCCTGGCCTAGGCTGCAGCTGAGGGCCATGTCTGGGTTCATGGCCCTATAACAGCCAGGGTCTGTGTTGGTGTCTCTGGCTCCTGATACCATTGAAGATCATGCCAAGGATCTGGCCACCACCTGGGGCCATGTTGGTGTCTGAGGGCTATGCTACCATTGAGGCCATGGTGACATCCAGGTCCGACCTTTTGCCAAGGGCCATGTCTGAGTCCATGGTTCTGCAGCAGCTGGCATCTGTGATGTCCTTGGCCCGTGTTACCACAGGGGGCCATAGGAACCATGAGTGATCAAATCCAAGAGCCGTGCTGAGCACCACCCTAGCCCTAGAATAGCTGGCCCTGCCCCTCACTGGACACAGCAGCAGGAGAGCTGCCCCACCCCTCATGGGAGAACTGACACCCCCCCCCAGATGGCCCCACTCCTCACCACAGGTGTAGGAGAGTCGGCTCAGCCCCTCGCCTGAGGGAGACGACCCTGGCAGCCCAGACTGACCAGCTCACATTCTGGGCCTTGGGTTGGCCCACCCTAACACCTACCCCATCTATGACCTGCTAGAGTGCGTGAAGGGACTGGTCCTGTGGAATGATAGCTGAAGGATCTTTATGACTTGGGGCAACAGCAAGCTATCTGAGAGGAGTTTTGGTGAGGATCCAGTGATGATGGTGTGCCGGAAGGCCTCGAACCAGACCAATGACTCATTGCAATGACCACTTGCAGGTTCATTTGCTGATTGGACAAAGGGTATACTGAGTGACACATCACAGCTCCCAATGCCACTAGGACCAATGAAGAGTTGTTGGAGAGGCAGGAGAGATGGAGGAGTGAGGTGGGTTTTTGTTTTGTTTTGTTTTGTTTTGTTTTGTTTTGTTTTGTTTTTTACTTATTTTGGGGTAGTTTCTTTAGGGGAATGTTGTAGGGTGAGGGGCAGATATGAAGGACTGGAGGTGAGTGGGATTGGGGGTGCATGATATGAAATTCCCAAGGAAAGAAGACAAGAGAATAAATTCTGTCCTTCTACACTGTGTAGACTAGAGTGAGTTAGCTAACTATTAAAATCCATTTTCAGTATGGGTTGGGGAAGAGATGACAATTGTTCTTGTCTGTAGAGTTGTTGAGGATAGTGGAATAATGCACATTAAACAATTAATTACACATCACAATTAGTATACAATAAACATTAGCTAGTATTACCTTCATTATTATGAGCACATCATTAGTGTAATTGTATTATTATCAAAAGCATTGAAGAGGAAAGAAGATTCTAGAAGGGTAGGGGAATTTTGTCTCTTATCTAGATTTAAGACATCCAACAGAGCCTTAAGGAGAACAAAGAAAGTTGATTTTTGAGTATTGGCTGGGCAGTGGGGGGGAGAAAGTCAATTGTCCTCTGATCAGAAGGCAAATCTGGCCAATAGTATACCTCAGTTATTCATTTCTCCAAGGGGAGCAATATAGGATGGGACCAGTGACTAAGAGGATGGAGGGAAAAGTCTTTCTCAGGGAACCCAGAGAGGCATGAGGAACAAACACCCTCCCCCATACCAAATGGATCAAGGCTCAAGACTTAAAACTCCTTTATTTAGAATACAACAATGCAATTTGAAAGCAATGTGAAAACTACCATAAAGAGTTGAATTTAAGTAATAGACAGGACAAGGGTATAGACAAAGTGATTGAAAAGATGCATTAAAATTACATTCTGGGAGACAAAGAATTAAAAGACTAACTTCAAGTCAGTCATAGGCAGCCTAAGACACTAAAATAGGAGATAAAGGTAGATGATAAAACATCCATGAATAAATTGTTTAGTGTGGGATTCCAGAGATAACACAGTCATCAGCAGAATAATAAATACAGTTTAAATTAAAGTACCCTGCATGGGTGGATAGTGCTGCTACTAGGAACCAAGAGTTATTAAACAAAAATTCCAGTCCAGATGTGTTGTGAGATATTTGTAATGAGGTGAAGGTGTATTGGTATGATAGGTATAATAAAAAGCTGAACAGCCAATAGCTAGGCAGGAGGTATAGGCAGAACTTCCGGGCAGAGAGAGGAAATAGGAGGAGGAACCTAGGGTTCGAGAGACACCAGGAGACATGGAAGAAGCAGGATGGGCAGTATGTGACAGAACGTAGATGAATAGAAATGGGTTAATTTAAGTTATAAGAACTAGCTAGGAACGAAGCTAAACTAAGGCCGAGCTTTCATAATTAATAACGAGCCTCTGTGTAGTTTATTTGTGATCTGGTGGCCCAAAGGGAAGTCTGACTACACAGATGTGGGATATCTCGATGTGAGTCATTGGTAAAGGAGGCTTCAGACTCCCCCCACAAAGAGCATAGACTATTGTCATTGATCTTGGTTGTATATGTCCCAGTGAATGACCCATGTGTGTATAAACAGCACTAGTTGGATTCAGTGTGTTTAGGGGTGAAAAAGGCAGGCAGGCAGGCAGGCAGGCAGGCAGGCAGGAAGGAAGGAAGGAAGGAAGGAAGGAAGGAAGGAAGGAAGGAAGGGGCGGGACATAAAGTTAGAAGGGAGATATGTTGGGGGGTCTTGTGGGGAGTTGGAGGGAGGGATGGGGTAAATATCCATATATATTATACACATGTGTGGAATTTTCAAAGAATAAAACAATAGAAAGAGGTATATCTAAATTTTAGGAGGCTGTTATAATCAAGGACAGAAGGAAGTAAATCCAAAAGGACTGGAAAGTGGTAGCCGAGTCAGTGGCATCCCCTGGAGGGAAGGGGGTCTTTGTATGAGCATAAAGGACTTCTGACCAGGTGTGGGGAGTAGACCCAGGTTATGTCAGGACATGAAGGGACAGGAAGGGCCGGTGAAGAGCAGTTGGTTTAGCCTGGATAAGGCCAAAGAAGGCCGTGAAGGTGTCTTTACCTCAGGAGAGCTGGGTGGGGTCAGGGTGAGGAGAGAACACAGAAGACTGGGAACTGCCGTGGGATGTCTTTCTGGACGCTGTGAGTCTGTGTTGCTCTGACTGGTTGATAAATAAAGCCGTTTGGCCTATGGCAAGTCAGGTTATAGGTAGGCAGGAAATTGAAGGAGAGACAGGAAGGAGAAAGGCAGAAGGGAAGAGAGACTCCATCATTGCCAGGAGAAGCAAGGTGTGAAAATATCAGCAAGTCACAGCCATGTGGCAACTTATAGATGAATAGAAATGGGTGAAGTTATAAGAGCTAGCTAGCAAGAAGCCTGCCATAGGCCATACAATTGATAATTAATATGTAATGATTATCTCATGAGGGGCTGCAGGATCTCGGTGCTGGGCGGGACAGGAGAAATCCTCTGGCTACAGGGAACAATGCTCCAGGCAGAAGTGGCTGGGTTTTCTCCGGGAACAGCAGAGGACAGGGTACATACAAATTCCTCTGTATAAAATCCCTAGAAATATATCCTCGGGCTCAACCTGTTAATTTTTCTTAGCATAGCCAGCAAACAAACTTGCACCCAGGTGAGAACAATGCTGGTTTTGTTTTGTTTTGTTTACTTTACTGATGATAACTGGTTACCCATGGGTAGTTTTAAAGAAGGAGCCATTCTAAACATTGTTTTCCTAGAGCTCTTTTAGATTAAATTAGTTGTCTCAATCCACTGGACTAATCAGATCAAATCCTTATAGATCACAATGGCAAATATCTGTATTAGCATTGTGCCTCATGGTAGCATGCCCTTCTTTTGTGCATTGTTTGTGGTTTGAGATTTTTCTAGCGGGTGGCAATGGTTGGACTTAGACAACCTAGGAAGACATGCAGTGAGAATTAGAAGGGCAATCAGATTACCTCCATGGCCAAGTGTACCTGCACAGAGATGCAGCCAGAGCGCCCTCAGCAAGCAAGTGTGGAAGCATGTCCTGCTACATGCATGATCTCACCCCTGCAGATCCATTCATCCTCTGTCTGTGGGGTTCCGACGTCCAAGAGAAGCTGCGTCTGCCATTTCCCCCACTGTGAGTGTCTCAACTTGAGAGACAGAAAGCAGCCGATAAGAGAATTGTCAGCTGCTTGCGGGGAGTCTGAGAGGTGACGCAGATGGCCAGGAGGAATCACGGAGAAGTGATGGGTGAGGGTTCTCTTAAGTGTGCATCCTTCCTGAAACGTTTCTATGGATAATGTCATTATAAAGTCCCGTGTGTTCTAAGAAATGTGTCACTAGCCAAGTTCACTGTCAAGCAGGCGTCTAGGTGCACTTACACAAACCTGAAGGTCGAGGTCCTTCTCTCTGCGTGGACTTCCCATGACATCAAGACTTTCAGTGACCACGTGACGTGTGAGGCTGAGTTGACAACATAGCGCAGGCTATTCTGCACTAAACTTTTCATTTGTAAATAAAAGTACACTTTAGAATGTTGATTTAAACACAGTACAGTCAATCCATCAGCCAGTCACATTTGTTATCGCTCCAGAGCGTGGGGAACAGAACATAGTTGTGTGTGCTGCACTTTGGTAGAGTGGGCAGTGGAGTAGGTTTGTTTATGCGAACATTGCAGCAGACTAAAGAGTAATGTGCTACAATGTTACCATGGCTACAAAGTCACCAGGCAACAGAAAAATTTCAGCTTCATCCGGATCTCACATGACTACCATCATACAATAAAACATTGTTAAATGGTCCATGACTATATTTGTCTTGGTATGCATGGAGTGTGGAGGTTTAGGATTGATGTCTAAAAGTATAATTGTGGGGCTGAAGTACTTACTCACATATGTATGTACCCTTGTACACACACATACATATATACACACACATGCATAGACACACACACATCATCTATTTATGGATTTTTCTGAATATTAAGTACAAAAAGGCTTTGAAAAGCCACCAACAAGGAAAAAAAAAGCAAAAATCAGAATCAAATCCTATTATGACAGCAACAATTAAAAATGATTCCTACAGCTGGGCAGTGGTGGCACACGTCTTTAATCCCAGAACTTGGGAGGCAGAGACAGACAGATCTCTCTCAGTTTAAGGCCAGCCTGGTCTACAGAGCGAGATCCAGGACAGGCATCAAAACTATACAGAGAAACCCTGTCTCAGGAAAAAAAAAATTCCTATAAATGGGTGGGATTTTTCACACCTAATGTTCAACAGTAGATGAGGAAATAAGATTTTGGGACTTCTCAAGGAAAAGCACTGTTTTATGCCTCATGGGGTCTGACTGGCATGACATACTTTAGCAGCAGCCACATTCTAATCCTGGGTCTGTCAGATCTAGTTTTCTAATTATTTTATTATTTTTTGGTGATGATTTGTTTGATTTTGTTGTTTGTTTGTTTGTTTTGGTATCAGTGCTGTCTGCCTGTGTGCCTGAATGTCAGAAGAAGGCACCAGATCCCACTATAGATTGGTGTGAGCCACCATGTGGTTGCTGGGAATTGAGCTCAGGACCTCTGGAAGAGCAGCCAGTGCTCTTAACTGCTGAGCCGTCTCTCCAGCCCTGGGCTTTATTTTCGTTTGCCTGGGTTTTTGAAGTTGTTTTATTTAGCGAATTGCCCCATGATTCACATACATAGTTACACACAAAGTCAGTCAACCTGGGTGGGAGCTGCGTGTGGCCTGTGGCTGCTGGGATCCCTTCCCATACACTGCTCTAGGTCCTGGGGGTGCTACTCTGTGTTTGGAGGGGTCCTGGTTTGTCTGAAGGGTCATCTCAGTCTTGGCTCCTCTCACAGTCTCGGGCTTTTCCCTTGTGCCACAGAGAGTCTCTCTCCACATCAGCCTGACCCCACAGGGCTGCTGTTTTGTGGTAGTGGGGACTGCGTGCTCTGATTTCACAGGAACCGTGCCCCTGTGGCATGGGAGTGGTTTTGTGTCACCATGGATGAGGACTTTTGGTTCTTGTGACCTGGCTGTGGTGGGATTTCCACCAGGACTCCGTGTGCAACCAAGTGTGTTGAGGAGCCAAAGCTCTTTCTCTGGGGAACAGGACCTGGGTGGGGCAAAGATTGAGGCCTGTTTAATGTCTTTCCCTCGGTGGCTGCAGCACAGGGACCCATTCCTCGGGGGTTGTTGCCACTACTGTGTAAATATAGGGGGTTGGAAGTGCCTTCAGGTAGACAGACTGCCTGGGACCTGCAGACTCGGGACATTCCGCGTTCATCTTCAGCGCCACACCGGCAGCTAATAGCACCTGCTCTAGGTAACCAGAGCTCCAGCCGTCTCTTCTTGGAGGGGCCTGCCCTTCCTGAGACAGTGGCTTATCAGACTGTTCTGAACCCTTGGTCTCTTGTGGACTCAGGACACGTAACTCCATGACTTGTATTTGCTGTGGCAGCGGCGCTGTGGCTAAAATATAAGATGCCCTCTTTAGCTTCCTATGTTTCAAGCAGAACCAGGGTTTCATGTGTGTACATGTGTGCCAGTGTGTTTGTGTGTTTGGGCAAATTCACCGCTCCTGGCCAGCTGATCTACACATCTGGAATAGACAGAAGAGATATTGAAAAATTGGGAAGGAGCCCACTAAGATGGGAAAGGGGTCTTTTATGTACGCCTGGGTCTTGGACAAGGCCAAGCACGAGTGTGATGCCACCAGTGACATCTCCCTGTGGAGATTTGAAGCCGGAGTGTATTTTGTGACCTACTACAGGTGGCCTGGAACATGCGATCAACAGCACCATGGCAGGCACACGTCAGGCCGACTGGCTTCCTGATGGTTGCTACTGACGTGGATGAGCGTGTCCTCCGGCTTGCACACGGGGTGGGAGACAACTGGGTGTGTCGCTGGTGACAACAGAATCTCCACCCTCGGTTTTTAAGGAGCACGGTGAAGTAGGTACAGAGCAGTGAAACCCCAAAGAAACAAAAGGAAGACCCGAGCGTAGGAGGAACACTTGTTGAGATGAAGAGGGGGTTCACGGGGAGGAGGAAGGGGCGATGGGAGGTGATGGGGGGGATAGGATCCAAATACATTAGATATGCGTATATGCCTGCCATTGTGAAAGAATCAGTAAAATTAGGAAAGAATGAACTGGAAGTAGAAGCTCTTCTGAGTGAAATGAAATAGCCTGCTAAAGTTCCCTTAATCACAAAATACTCAGATAACTTAATGAGGAGAGAAGAGGACTTGATTCCCCCCCCCCCACACACACACTTGACACAACTATTGGAGTTAGGATAATAACTGTAAAGATCTGGAGCTATTTCCTCCAAAGCCCATCAGAGCCCGTCCGTGGGCGAGCCTGTCAGCTGAGAAAAGCCATTCAAGAGCTTTTCATTTCAGAAGACGTGTTAAGAAGTAACAATGACGCCGAGAATACCAAAGCCTTGCGGTAATTATTTAATGCACTGCTTTGTTCTCATAACAGGAGTTTGGGAGGCAACCTGACTGGGATGGCTGAGCAGATTGAAAGCAGCCAAGAAGCTGAAACACTTAGCTCCTTTTTTTTTTTGAGGGGACAGAGTCTGGGGGTGGGGCAGGGAATGGTCTGTGAAAAAAAGTACCTCAGCAAGCTGCATGGCTGCGGAAAGGAAGGAGGGAGCTATTTATGGCACCAGCTACGCATCCACTGTGCTGGGCTCAGGCCCACAATGCCCAGCTGTCTGCTCCGGCGACAGGAGAGACAGCCGTGGAAGGGCCTGGAGGCAGCAGCTTGCAAGGCAAAGGCCGGCAGCTCAGATCTAGCTTTGGCACTACACTTCACATGGTAGCCATTATAACGGTGCCAGAAAACGTAGGTTCCAGGTATCAAAGTGCTTGCTGTCTGCTGGATACTCTTCCAAGCATTTTATATACATCTGCTCACCTTAGCCTTGCAGGAAGTCGACGAGGGAGGCACTGTACATGACCACTCCGCAGATGAAGAAGGGTCTAGGAACTGCCGGCTAGGAACAAAAGCAAATGTGATTTAAGATATGCATTGTGCTTTTGGGCAAGATTGCTGACGTGGGTCATAATGCAGCTAAGGCGTCTTTGCATAGAGCAATCCACCTAAGAGTGCCCAGGAAGAAAGCAGAACGGAGCAGAGCAACCAGGTGTTCTTATCTGTGTAGCCTCGGGTCCTCCAAGGGCGTCAGGAGTGATTGTGCCTGACTGTGAGAAATGAGCCAGTGAAGAAATTAACCCGAAGGGCAGGGACACCTCACCAAGGTTCGTTGTTTTTGTCGCTGAAAACCGGGAATAATTGTTCAGAAACTTACTTCATAACATAGGACTTCACCCTAAGCTCCCTCCCCCACGACACGAGGTGCAGGTGTGTCTAAGGGAGATAGGGACAAAGTGGGAACTGAGCCTCTGAATCTCACTCGCTTCGAGTGTGAATTTAACTCAGGCTTTTAATGGCTTTTTGAAATGGCTTTTATATTTAATTATAGATAACCTAGGTAAGCGTAGGCAAGTGATTACTTACAGGCATGTAGACACAGCAAGTCCAAGAATACTAATAGACTTTTAATGACCAGTTATTTATTGCATTGCAAGTTCAATTAAATTGTTTTCATCAAACATAAAATGCATTGCTGACTAATAAAATTATACTTTCTCTTTACATGATGTGTACACTTAATCGTCCCATCATCCTTTACAGGCAAAGTAAGACTTCATAAATGTGAATGAAAATTACATTGAACCTAAACCAATACATTAATTAGGACTTGGTTGCACTAATTCTGATGCAATTAGGTGAAGTTAAGAGGACACTGAATTCATTTTCTTTCCATGAGATAGTGGCCTTGGAATAATTCTTCCATGTTCCCCTTATGTTCCTCTTGTTATAAAAACAACCTTTGATCTTAAAATCTGCTCTTCCAAATATGGGGAATTCAGCACAGATCCCCATACTGTCTTTCCCCTGGGAGTTGGGCCAGGTCTTGTTTAGAACAGACTGAATGTAGAAGCCATCCGCCTCTGAGCTCGCCCCCACCCCATACACCTCTCCCCTCGGCTCCAGGAGGTGCTTTTCCTGTCTCCCCTCTGTTCCCAGATCTCTCTTCACACACAGCTAGAAGTTACAGAGGAAATACTAGGGTCCGACATACACAGGCACATCTGCACGGCTGCAGAGAGTAGATTGTTAAGCGCAAGCCTAGTTGCCCAGTGCCTGGGTGGTCCCCCTCCTGGGGTGCATGGCTTCCATTTGCCTCCCTGGGGTAGGCAACGGTAGCTTTGTGAGCTGGTGAAGTTGCTCCAGAGGCTACAGAGTTAGGCACTGGGAACTCTAAGTCTCTGAACCACTACTGCAGACAGATTGTCACTGAAATTTAGCAGACTTTCCAACACCACTCTGTTCCTAACCATGTGATCTCTCGCCCATCGCACTTAGAGAACACACTATCTTACAGATCTCTCCCAAGTCACAAGACACAGCCATATTGTCATCCATTAGAAATAATGCTTAGGGTAGAAGGAGATATCCTTCCAGCCTCCCACCGCACCCCCCACCCCCAGTCTTGGGCATGCGTAGGATTGAAACATGATATTGCAGAAGTATAGAACCTTAGCATTGCAGGGTCCTAAAAGATCATTGATCCATCTTCCTAACCAATGTGAGTGGTCTGCAATCTGATCATTGGATTCAAAGTTCATACGTTTGCCTCTGAGGGGCAAAGCTGTCTTTGGAGGCAGCTTTCTATACTTTCCGGCAACCAGGTTAGACCAAATGGCTAGTCCACATTAGCAGCAGAGAGTAGCAGCTGTGTGTGTCATCCAGGCTGGTCTGTGCCACAGCAGACTGTAGCAGGACAGGTCCCTAGGCCCTGCCGTGTCACCTACAAGAGAGCCACCTGCCAGCCATGAGACTGACATTAGCAAGGATTCAGAGTCAACTTGCATGAGTGTAAGTTCCAGAAAACTCGGGACTGGCTTTTTATATCAACTATCCACACAGGTGGCTATTTAGTTACTGCGTGAAGACTTCAGGCTGAAAAGCCCCCTTTTCTCTGAGGCATCTCGTCTTCAGTTGGGTCAGCTGGGTCAGTTGACAGGGCCTGCAAAGATCAACCAGTATCCTCTGCCAGGCATGTGTGCCTATGGTGTCAATCATCAACCAGAGCAAAGGTCAGACCAGTTAGGCCCACCAAGTCCTGCCCAGAGGACAGGTGCATGAGAAAAACAAAGGGCGGAATAGTACTTTATGCAAAATGTGTTACATTTGTTTCTGCTGCATTTGTTTAATTAGGTAAAGATGTGTTGCTGTTTCACCTTGCCTGCCTAGGACACCTGATTGGTCTAATTAAAAAGCTGACCAGCCAATAGCTAGGCAGGAGAGGGATGGGTGGGGCTGGCGGGCAGAGAGAATAAGTAGGAGGAAAGAAGAGAGCATGAGAGAGAAGAGAAAGAGAGAAACAGAGGGACATGCCCGGGACCTGAAGCCAGGCAGCTGCCAGCTAGCCAGACAGAGAGGAAGCAGGAAAGTAAGATATACAGAATGAAAGAAAGGTTAAAAAAAAAAAACAACACAAAACAAAACCCCGAGGCAAAATGTAGATAAAGAGAAACAGATTAAAACAAGACCTAAGCTCAGGCTGAGCATTCATAACCAATAACACGCCTCTGTGTCATGATTTGGGAGATGGTTGGTGGCCCAAAAGAAAGCTTGCTACAGATACCACTGTTTTAAACTACTAAGTTGGGGGGCGGTTTATACGGGAATAGTTAACTGAGATATTTAACACAGGCATCTCATGACAAGGCCTTACAAATATCACCACAGTTTTGTATATGTAAAAGTACACTGGACAACCAAGCCAGGGCCAACAGAGAGTTTTCCTTTAAAAAAAAAAAAACCAACAATAACATAAAAAGTCACTGTTTAAAACTTAGAGAGCCATGTGGTCAAAGGACCAGATTTATTTCCAGTTGCTTGGAGAATGGAGATTAGGTAAGATTTCCAAAAGAAGTATGTGAGGCCTGGTATGTGGAAGGACTTTTCGAGTTGTGACATTCTACTGAGAAGCAGGCTGTCATTTATGAGGGTGGGAATGACACCTGTCTATCACTGGCAGTATCCAAGCAGAGCTCCCTCACTGCTGCGGGGCCTGTGTCTTGAAAGGCTAGGGAGTGACAGTCTTGGGTTTCATGCTGTGGCACTATGATCACCTTGGCTGCCTTTTAAGATGCTTTTCTTGTGAAGACCATCAAGTACACCAATGACTCTGAGCTGGCGTTTAAGAAATATCTCTAGCCAGGAGGTGGTGGCGCACGCCTTTAATCCCAGCACTTGAGAGGCAGAGGCAGGTGGATCTCTGTGAGTTTGAGGCCAGCCTGGTCTACAGAGCGAGATCCAGGACAGGCAACAAAACTACACGGAGAAATCCTGCCTTGAAAAACCAAAAAAGAAAGGAAAAAGAAATATCTCTGAGATCTTTCTGCACTGTCTCTTTAGAAAAAAAAATAGTTCTTTGTGAATTTCAAACAATGTATTTTGATCCTATTCACCCCTCCCCCAACTCCTTCAGATCCATACCTCTTTTCTACCCACTCATTTGTGTCCTCTTTTTTTTTCCTTCACCCATTAAGTCTATTGTGTGTCGTCCACACATTCAGAAGTGTTGCCTTTCACTGAAGTGTGGTTGATCTACCAGT
Organism: Peromyscus maniculatus bairdii; assembly: GCF_049852395.1. Lineage (NCBI taxonomy): Eukaryota > Metazoa > Chordata > Mammalia > Rodentia > Cricetidae > Peromyscus > Peromyscus maniculatus. The sequence goes on along the minus strand of NC_134872.1, from coordinate 29,647,481 downwards.
GGCAATACTCTTTATGAAACCGAATGTTTCCTCTTCCGGCAGCTATCAGTTGCTAACAGCTCATAGATTAGGGGTGGGACTTCATGTCTACCTTTCCTCTCCGTGCTGAGATTTATCTAGCCTGAGCTTGCATTGCGCTTGTACACGCTTTCATAATGGCTGTGAGTTCATATGTGTGGCCCCTCCCCCTGCTGTGTCTGGAGGACACTGTGTCCTCGTATTTACTCACTGACATCACCCCTTATAGCCTCTCTGCCTCTCTTGTGCAAGGAACGAGGTACTGTGATATACATATTCTCTTTAGGGCTGAGACCTCCACTCTTCCTCTTGTTGTGGATCTCTGTGTTGACCACCATCAACTGAGCTGTGGAAGATGTACTAATCTATGCATACAACAATAGGTCATCAGGTGTCAGTTTAATACTGTATCCATTTAGCAGAATAATAACTTTAGGTTCTCCCCCAGGCTTATGTCCTATCTAGCCACAGATTCTTAGCTCGAAATATTTTCATTAATTCTTTGAGAATGTCATACAATGTATTTCGGTCATATTCACTTCCCTCCTCCAACTCATCCCACATCCACCCTCTTCACCCTTGCCTCCTGATCTACCCAACTTTGGGTTTTCTTCCTTTTTTTTTGTTCCCACCGGGTCTAGTTTGTGTCACCCAACTTACTCTTGGGAATGGCATCTGCCTTGGAAGGTGGTTGACCTACCAGGGAGTACATCATTAAAGAAAACCAACCCCCAGTCTCCCAGAAGCTACCAAATGCCGACAGCTCCTCAGCCAATGGTGGGATTTTGTGTCTCCCCATCCCAGACACACACTAGGATTTTGTCTGGCTTGAGCAGGGCTTGTTTATGCTGTCACAGGTAATATGTGCAGCTGCCCTGTTGTGTGCTGCAGACCCTGTTTTCTTGAAGTCCTCCTATACCATCGTCTCTGACAGTCTTTCCTCCCCCTCTGCTGAGAAGAAACCTGATCCTCAAGGGGAAGGGTCTGCTGTGTGCATTCCTATTCAGAGCCCTGAGCATTCCACAGCCTCATGCTTTCTGTGTGTTGACCAGTTGAGAGTGAGACCCTTCTCTTGATGACAGCTCTGAGGAAACTCTGAGATGGTTTTTCTAGCTCTGGAGTCCCTGCAGGATGTCCACTGAAGCACAGGCAAAACTTGGGAATACCTTTTATGGTAAAGAAAAGATCTATGTATTTAACCACAGCTCAGAATAAAAAACACTCTTGGCAAAAATCAAAATTCTAATCTCGCCTCAGGAAGAGGCAAATATCTCATCCATGAAAAGATTCAATTACTCTTTCTCATGAGATTGATTATTCTGCATTAGCTTCCCATATCTCTCATAAAATATTTCGCAATTTCTTTTCTAGATATCACAGCAGTATTGTTAATGATTGACAATCTCCCTTGAATGATTTGAGATGTACTTCTGTCAAGATACATATTCACATATTAAATATTATTTAATGTCAATTATGCTGTGATTATTCAGGAAGCTTTTTTATATTGTTTTCATTCATTCTGCTTAGGACTATAATTTAAATCAAGGATTTTCTTTACTGTGTTAAATGTGTTATCAGCAGAGTGCTTCAGCTTAATAACTGTCCTGTGCATACAACTTTAAGTGTTCTTGAGCCAGACTTAAATGAAAATGGTTATAGCTCCAGAATGAAGGAGAGAATTTATTATAAATCTTTTAGAGACTGCAAAAAGAAAATGCAGGCAATTTCAGGATCATTTTTAGCACTCAGAAAGAATTTGGGATATTTTTTTCCACAGTGCTATGGAAACTGTGGTTGGTAACAAGCCTCAACCCCAGGAAATGTGTATTGTTTGTGGTGGAATAAATGGTAATTGCTTGTTAAGATATCCATGGTTTAAAAACATCATGGAATGACCTGTTGCTCCAATTTATTATCATGTTAAAAACTTTCTTAATTTCCCACATACTCACTAAGTCCTGTCTGATCAGATGTATCTTAGAAACCCCTTGGAATTTTTCTAAGACTTTCTAAATGCAGGGGCTGGTCCCAAAGTCTGACAGAAGGGGAAGTGGAGGGTGTGACTATTCACCTTGGGTCCTCATGGTATCCCTGCAGTGTGGCAGTCACCTTGACACTGCCCATCTGTGGAAGATGGGGAGGATGCTCAGTGCATGTTAAGCAGGCCTGGCCAAGCCTGGCTGGCAGGCTCTTCTAGGAGGAAGTCTCCCAGAGGCCTTACCAGGTGGCATTGATTGAGCTCACCCTGGCATACTCAGCCATTGGTCTGAGGAGACTGGGAAGGACAGGCCGGCCAGCCTCGGTCACCTGCTTTGCAGATCTCAAGCCAGCCGTGGGGCGTTGGGGCAGTCTGCATTTTCCTTTGGATGAGCAACGGTTGCGTGTTCTGAGTAGCCCTTTCTAGGGCAGGTCAGTAAGATAAACACAGGTTCTTGGTGAAGGGCTAAGGAGGCGATGGAAAGCACTCTGCGCCTTTCGAGCTGCACACCAAGAGGTGACGGGACGGTGGCTTTTGTAAAGTCACAAAGAGAGGCCCTTCTGGGCCTCCACAGCATCACTTCCCATCTTCGCTGACGGGCAGGCACACTCTGCCCCCTTCTTCCTCACACCAAGAAGTCCGGTTCCTCCATTCCTTGCAGCCTGGCCCACACAGTAAAGAGGGCAGCACCCCACCAGGGCAGCAGCACCCCACAGCTTAAGTGTTCAGTGGACTGGGAATATAGTTCAGTAGTAGAATGCTTGCCAATAATGTATAAGACCCTACATTCAATCCTCTCTCTCTCTCTCTCTCTCTCTCTCTCTCTCTCTCTCTGTGTGTGTGTGTGTGTGTGTGTGTGTTAAGTGTTGTCCAAGTGGGGATCCAGTCATCTCAACACAGACTAACAAAACTGATCATTTGCATAATGAAATCTCCACCCCTTGCACTAATGATATCTACACTGCCATTAACTAGGCCTTGCAACATCTATTTTGCCAACTTGAGAACTTTCCCCTGTCACCAGAATACTATTTGTATAGGAGCTAGCTAGGTCGCATCTGCAAGCCATTTTGTACCCCGAAGATGGAGTATTCTAAGCAAGTGTGACTGATGAGACCCCCTGCTGCCAGCTAGTCCTTTTCCTCCTGTCCTGTGCTTATCAAACCCAAAGACTCCTCTGCACTTTTCGGAGAAGAAACCTGCCTTCTTTTCTCCCTCAAGAAACCTGCCTTCTTTTCTCCATCTATCACCTTGAGTGAAATAACTCACTACCTCATCCTGACCTCCTTCCAGAGCTGCGTGTGACTCATATCCCTAACTGCCAGACATCTGCACCTCCTTATCCTTCTGACACCTCAAGCTTGGTTCTGAAATAAAACTCATTTTATGGTCCCTTAAGTCGGTCCCTCTGGACTTTCTTTTTGGTCTGATAACTGACCTGAGAGCGATGCATTGTGTGTGTGTGTGTGTGTGTGTGTGTGTGTGTGTGTGTGTGTTATTGTGTGCATCCAGCAGGCATCTATGGAGCGATACATTGTGTGTGTGTTATTGTGTGCATCCAGCAAGCATCTATTGAGAACCTCCTGTATGGACAGCACTCTGTGTATACGTGGAGAAGTTATAAACCAGAATCAAGTACTGAAATAACTCAGATTGAGGAAAGGGAGACAAATTTCCCTGTGTCAGATGGGAAAGGGGGACAAAGCCAGGATGAGAAGAACACGACCTGTTTTGCAGGGTTTCCCATCTGCAGAAGTCACAACTGCCTGGGATGCCTGTGTCCTGGAGGCAAACTCTACTCACCACTCACACAGCTTGACTCGCCCTCAGCTCTGCTCCTACTTAGCACCTGACTAAGGGTGGAACACATTCATTCAAGAAATGCTCTTTAACTAATGCTTAGTGCTTCCAGTAGCTCACGTGGATGTCTTTCCAGCAGAAAGTCCAAAGGACTGCCTTTGCATTGCAGCATGGTGACGGCTGTATTGGACACCTTCACCAATCACCTCTGGTTGATAATAAAACTGGTATCAACTAGAATTCTCAGTTGCAAACAGCAGACGGCAGCTTGGGATGAATCCACAGAAAGGAATTAATCTTAAAAAAAAAAATAGAGAAACTCATAGGATCAATAAAGCCAGCAGAGCAACGGAGGCTATAGCTGAGCTCATGACCACAGTCAGGGCTGGCCTGGAGATGCCATGATGCTTCTGCAATCAAGCAGGGCCCAGGCTGTGGGTCCTGCCATTGCATGCCAGCTCCCCTGTATTATCTATGGTTCTGCAGGCTGCATCTAATCTCCTCCTGCCATCTGTCAGAGCATGGATGGTTGGGAACACATCTTTTGATTGACTGAGCCTAAGTAACATCTCCCTTCTTCCACTGGAAAAATAAATCCCCGTCGGGCACCGAGGGGAGAATGTAAGAAACAAGGAGTTCAAGTTTGGGGTAGCCACAAGCCACACAGCGGCCCCACCCCACTTCCTCTGAGCTTTCTCTTCATGGACACTTGCTTTCTGTTCCTCCTAAACCCGGAGGCTTGAGCCTCTAGCTCCCTTACCACTTCGTCATTAATTTCTAGTTTCTAGAATTGGAAATAATCTCTCAAATGAGGTCTGACAAGTCCGAGGTAGGATGGGATTCTTTCGTTCCATATCAGGGCCTGTTAACTCACATCCAAGCGTCTGAGGCCTTCAGGGCTTCCCGAGGCTGCCAATGGTATATGGATGACACATGTTGGCTCGTAGTAGTCTTGTGGTTGACTGAATTCCCAGATATTTTTATATGAATGGCTGCAAAGCCAGCTCTTCCATCATTCACTTACATATTTGGCTTATTGAACATGTGCAAATTCAGCTGAGTAACCTAAAACTTTATTTGTCATACTTCAGCTATTTAGGCCACACCCTGGAACTCCTTTATGGAGTATACTAGGAATCTAAGCAGAACTTGAAAGCTGGAGGTCTTGGTGCTAATTTAGCCACGTATTTATTTTGGTTCACATTGGGAACAGAAATTTTTGTCAACTGTTGAACGTCAGGAGCTATAAAAAAGGCCCCCACCTCTCCTTAAAGGGAGGGAGATGTCACACAACACTCGGCCTCGTTTCTCAGAACAGTGGATGAGCGATCACAGCAGAGGGGCGGGTTTCCCTTGGGAAGGCACAGATAGCTCATCCCAGTCCTCACCGTGCCCCGTGGTCTGAACCTACCTGCTGAATCGACTTGCATGCCCTGTCCCAGCCTTTGTGTGGGTTTGGCTTCACGGGCTGAGCTACAGTGAGAGTTGGCTGTGGTGGGTGCTGAAGGGGGCGGGGTGGAAACACAGGAAGGCCGGGCACTATGGGGTCCAGTAGCTCTGCATCTCCCCATCTTCACTCTGGTTGTGCACAATGAGGGACTCTGTGGACAGAGATGTCCTGGGCTCCCAGAGGGGACATCTGTTTTTGCTTTCCCAGATGCCACTGGCAGGAACCCGTACTCCCTTTCCGTGAAACTTCTGAGGGTGCTGCCGGATTTCATATCATATCTTGTTTCTGTAGATACTTGACTCAGAGAGTGGTCACTAGCCCAGGCTAGGTGACAGGATTTTCTAACTTCTAGTCAGCCCAAGGCAGTATCAGACGCTCGTCTTGTTAGTAGCTGATGCTAATTGCATGCTAGACTGTTGGCTCCAGTGCAAGCTTTGGCCATATTTTCTATCATGTGGTCCCTGGTGCAGGGTGGGGGGAAGGAGGGAGTCACCACGTACAAAGGAGGAAGGGCAAGGTTCAGAGGACTGGGTCTGCACTAACCTGGCCCAGCTCTATGGGCTCCTAAGATGTCTCTTATTCTGCTCCTTTCAAGGGTTTTTCTAAAGTTCGTTTCTCTCTTGCACCCGAACGTATTGAGGATGTATCATCATGGACAACAACTTTGTTCTCTGCCAGTCTCCCACTGTGATGTTAATAGTACAGATGTCCCCTGAGAAAACTATCTGCTTCCTGAAATTTCCAAGGACTGGCAGCCTGATAGGAACGTAGGATATCTGGAATTGGGGTACCAAGGATTGCATTCAAATCATCACTGGATGATGAGACCATGACACTCAATAATTCAACAAATATTTACTGAGCACCCGGCGTGGAAGCTACTACACTGTAAAAGACACACATAGCTTATAGGCAACCACTCTATTAGCATGTGGTCTTTATGCGTTTGGAGTCTGTGGGCACGATCATTAAATCTAATTTAACGGCTTCATAAGAATGAGACTCATTTTCCTTACACGTGAAACGAAGTTAAAAACAATTACTTCACAGGGTTGTTTCACAAGGTTGATAATGCAGGCATTATCTCGGCATTTATGCATCCGCAGATTTTATTTTATCCCTAGAAACTAGGAAAGTGAACGCTCAGCTTCACAAACAACAGGTTAAGCCCAACTGGTACGAGGGGGCGTCTACACCACTTCTGTTGTTAGCCTTGGCATCTCCCGGTTGGTTGTGCATCATCTAGCCCGCTGAACCTTTCTTTGCCTGTGCCGGGCCCTAGAGTGTTGGGAACACGAAGGAGACACCAGGGGGCAGCACACGGCAAGAAATCTTGGACGCCGACCGCAGCCCACCGCCAAACTTCCCTGCTGCTCTGGGTCCTCGTACGTACTTCCGTCGCTCTGACGCTCCCAGAAACCCGGGCATCGGGAAGGAGCGCAAATTCCCCCTCCTTTGAGCCTCACGAGGAAAATCTGGAGCTGGGTTCACCAGAGCACACCAGAGCGGGCACTGGAGTCTCTCACCGCGCCGCCAGGGGCGCGGCGCTCGGCCACAGTGTGCAGGCGCGTGGGCGGCGGCGTCAGGCTCACATCGGTGATTCTGGAGAGGGCAGCCTGCCTCCCGAAGGAGTGGTCGCGGCCCCCTGGGGTGGGGTGGGGCGCCCCGCCAGCTCCAGCTCCTTCCCCTCTGGCCTCAAGGGACATCCCCGCGCCTATACCCACAGCTGTCACTTGTGCGTGCTGGCGGGAGAGGGGACACAAGCTCCCTGGAGTCGTCCAGAAGGATGCCTTGGGTGTCGGATGCGTCCCCAGGCTGCTCTCCAAAGCTGCCGAAGAAAGCGGTCGGGATAATGCTCTCAAACTTTCCTTCGCGGCGGCATTGAAAAGAAACATCCCTTCCCGAAGCTCGCGGAGAACCCAGAGTCCGGCATCCACCGAGGACAGGGCCAAGGCTGCGCAGGGGAAGTTCTCCGGAGCCCCGGAGGTGGCCTAAGGGGAGAGCGCCAAAGCAAGAGAGGGTGTCCGCTTCCTAGCACCCCAGCAGTGACTGTGACCTCTGCGCGCACCCCTCACACGTGCTCGCAGCCGGGGGAGGAGGTCCAGCCCGGCTGATTGAGCGAGGCCGCGGCGATCTGGCAGCCCGGGGGCGCATGGAGGCGCCGAGGGGGGCTGTGCGGCTCGCCTGCGGCGCGGGGGAGCGCGCACGCCGCGCCTCGGCCTCCCGGGGGACCCGGCTGGCCTCTCCCGGCACTTCCTGCTGCTGGGCTCCGGGGAGCGAGCGGCGCGGCGGGACAGGTGTAGCCCGCAGCGGCGAGCCGCGCGTGTAGGAGGGTTGAGCCCGCTCAGCTGCCTGGAGTTGACTCGCTGCTCCAGGAACTCCGCAGGCAGGGTCGGCGTGTCACTTTGCAACATAGAGGCCACAGCCTCGGGCTGTCAGCGCGCCGCGGGGGACGGAACCTTGCTTATTGATCGCGGTCGCCCGGGCAGGGTGCAAATGCTCGCTACCCTCAGCGGGCTGGGCTCTGGCTCCTGGACTTAGGCGGCTCACTGGGCCCGCGCCTGCGCCTCCCCCATGCTGCTTGGAGCGTCCTGGCTGTTGGCGTCCAAGGCGGCGGCCACTACAGCTCGGAGAGAGGGCGACGACAGGCAGGGTGAGCAGCAGCAGGAGGCCCAAGCGAGGGCTGACGAGGATATGGACGAGTCATCGCTGCTGGACTTGCTGGAATGCTCCGTGTGCCTGGAGCGCCTGGACACCACGGCCAAGGTGTTACCATGCCAGCACACCTTCTGCCGCCGCTGTCTGGAGAGCATCGTGTGCTCGCGCCACGAGCTACGCTGTCCTGAGTGTCGCATCCTGGTGGGCTGCGGTGTGGACGAGCTGCCCGCCAATATACTGCTGGTGCGCCTGCTGGATGGCATCCGCCAGAGGCCCCGCACGGGCGCCAGCCCGGGGAGCAGCCCTCCTGCGCGCCCGGGTCCCAGTACCTTCCCAGCGCTGGCTGGCATCCCTGGAGGCGCTACCGGCAGTCCCCCGCGTTCTCCGATCTTTCTTCCAGCGGCGGCAGGCAGCTCTACCTCCAGTTTGTGCGACGTGGCGACTAACAGGAGCGTGCCAGTAGCTAAGGTAAGAATCTACCCCCAATGACATGGCGCCACTGTGTGGGAAAGTATATGCTTGTGCGCACGTGGATGTACAGAGTAATCGTGGTCAGAAATAGAGACTAGCCGGGGCTCTTCTAAGTGGCCCACTGGTTTGTTTTAGTCTTCTTTAACAACTTCTCTGTGCTCCAGGGACTCTGTGTAGCTTTTAGTTCCCGCTTAACCAATTCTTGGCTACATCTCATCACAGCAGCTCCTAACCCTTACCCCAAACTTCTTGTGGGCACCCAAGTCGCTTTCCAAGCGCCTAGAGTACAGTGCTGACTTCTGCCCCCATGACCTGTTCGTATGAACCATCCTCTCTCTAGGTGGATATGCCTTCTGATTGCTACTCTCCACCACTTCCATTTTGACTAGGCTCTGTCTATCTATCTATCTATCTATCTATCTATCTATCTATCTATCTATCTATCTATCTATTATTCCATCCATCCATCCATCCATCCATCCATCCATCCATCCACCCACCCACCCACCCACCCACCCACCCACCCACCCAGACTGTCTGTCTATCTATCTATCTATCTATCTATCTATCTATCTATCTATCTATCTATCTATCTATCTATCTACCATCTATTTCTTTAACTTTTTGTTACCCTTCCCAAATCCCCAGAAACAACCATCTTCCCCTACACCTCCAGAGTCCTCTTCTTCACCCTCAGCCCACCCACCAGTTGGGAACTCACTGCTTAATGGTCCCCTAGTTCTGATCGCTGACAGGGAGGTGGTGGCCTCTTGCCTGCTTAACTATCTGCTTAAGGGGGACAGGGCAGAGGGCAGAGTGGGCAGACGTTGCCATGAGACTAACTACAGTTGCCTTCAGAAGGAAGAGAGGCGTTTACCTGGAGTCTCCAGGAGAATTTTGTCTTAACCTTAGGGTTGGCATTCTCTTGCCAAGCCTAGATCCTCTCATGGGGTCTTAGGCAGGCTTGCTTTCCCACGTGGACCATTGTTAATTTTCATTCTTAGATTTTGTACAGCTGCGTTATACAGACTTCACTACTTCTGTTATAGTTGGGAGACTTTTTTCTGGATGGCTGAATTTGAGTTTTCTGTGGACCAGGAGAAAGGTGGGCAAAGGTAGTCAGGGAATAGTCATTCCTTCGGACCGTTGCTGAAGGACCAAAATTTAAATTTGGCTTTAGTTGTGATTAGATCCCGCTATATGCTCCATTAGAAGCTCCCAGGCTTTTCTTCCTTGTCTGTGTTGTTTGTAATCTAACACTATAATTAAAGGTTTTTATTTGCAACATTAGTTGATTGCTTCCTCCTGCTTCAGTAATTATGTGACTTGTAGAACTACGGCTCCTGTGAGATGCTCCGGCATTGTGATGACTGCTAACAGATGTTGATCCAGTTCACCTTGAGGAGCGTGGTTGGCCTGGTGCTTACCCGGATGCCTCTGATGTAGGGAAGGCACAGCCCCAGACAGCTCCTGGAACCTTAGTGCCGTTCAACGCATTCTTTAGGACTTGTCCACGAGGTGGAAGCTTGTGGCTTTAGCAGTAGTGCTTGAGTATAAGGAATTCATGTTTGGTTCTATAAGATTTTGAGACCCTGCTGCGTGTGGCCACGTACACTGTGCATTAGGATGTCTGCACTTCTGGGAATTCGAGAACATATTTTCTTTCTTTGTATTGGGTCAACTAGAATGCAGGCTTGCTTTCACAATCGTCTCAAAAGCACCAGGTTCAGGTTTTGAGGAAAAGTTAGAATTAAATCCACTGTTATTTGATCACGTTCGGAGAGGAAAGTAGCAGAGATGGAGATTGTGGTATTTGTAGCTTTTGCGCATTGATTTTTAGTAGTCACTGGGTTTCTTCTTGGTCAGCTGAAAGCCCTGCATGCTACCGCCACACTGCCACTTTGGGGTAAAACTTTAGGTCTCAATGAACGGTCTCGGGGACAGTGATGGATGTGAAAAGAGAAAGGGACGGAACTGCGTGTGGATGTAGGTGTGAGCCACCTATAAACTTAGTAGGCAGAGACCAGCTAAAAATTGCTTCCAAGTAGGCTCTTGGTGTCCTGCTGTCACTAAAATTGTACTGCTGCTTTCTGGCGAGGCTGAATTCCGGATGCTGCTGCATGTTGTTTAATAAATGGATACTCATCCCATCATTTAATAATTGCCAACTATGACCTAATAGTAACTATAAATGTCACATTTCCAGTTCTTGATTAGAAGTCCCTCAGATCTTTTGGGCTAATGGAGATATGTAAGCTTTTAAGGTGTGTAAATTATAGGCAAATATCTTAAGTCAGTTACAGCTGAATTTGGGGACTGTGTCAGGTATAAAGTGCACTAAAGTTCTGTTTGGTTTCATGTGCAGGTCCCAAAGTGTGTCCTTTTGAGCGGGGTCTTGGTTGTCTTCAGAATTCTTAGGAATCCCCTACTTGACAAGCAGAGTCTCTTAACTCTGTTCTCACATGTCTTAAGAAAAAAAAAAATTCCCGGGCGGTGGTGGTGCACGCCTTTAATCCCAGCACTTGGGAGGCAGAGGCAGGCGCAAAGCTACACAGAGAAACCCTGTCTCAGAAAAAAAGAAAAAAAAAAATCAGTTACTGATTCTGCCTCTAGAAATTTTGTACCAAGTTAGGAGTGCCCAATGCCTAGTCTAGGATTATCCGTTTCTTGATCTGCTGGTAAATACTGTCTCCGTGTGGCTTCTTAAAGTGCTGCTGAAAAGTCTGGCTTGGATGATAACTGTAAATTATTACTATTGAAATTAGTAATGTGTGTTAACTTTCTCAGCCTAACTTGTTTATTGTCTTGAAAGTTTTACAAGGGAACCGTTTTAATCCCCCAAAGTATCACCAATTGGGTTGTGTTAGGACAGTCTAAGAGTTATGTGGGGGTGGCGAGGTAGCTCAGTGGTATAGTGCATGTCTTGTATGCCAGAGACCCTGGATTCCATCCATAGCAATCCGACAAACAGAAACAGGCAGGCAGGCAGGCAAACAAGGATTCTGCTGAAAGGGTATTGTGGTTTTGAATCATTTAGAGATTGAGTTTTTAATATGAAGGATTTAGTAAAGACTTAAGTATGTGATAATTCCTACTTTAACAAGTGCTTTTATTTTTTTTTGATATTCTTTGCTTTTATTTGGACATGTATAGAACCTATGAAGTATTTATATTGTGCCAATTACCCATCTTGGTCTCTCGTTATGGACCTGACCTTTTTAGGGGGCTGTAATAGTCCCTGGCTGGTGCTTGGGCTGCACTCTCTGAGGTTTGAGAGTAAAGATGTTTTCACAGACTAAAGCACCGTGGAAAGTGTGACAGTACCTTTGATGACACCAGACAAGTGGGCCCAGGAGCTAATTACATTAGTTTGTCTATGTTGTGTCTTCCCATCTGCCCCTCCCCTGTGCCGGGACCGGACCGTACGTATGGACACTGGGTCATGAGTTTCACCACGGTGGTCCTCTGTTGTATATCTTTCTGCCTTGTTGTTTCCTCAACAATGAGACAGGGTCTTATAAAGCCCAGATTGACCTTGAGTGCCTTAGGTGTCTAAGCATCACTCTGGCTCACCCGCTGCCTGTCTTTACCTCCTGTGTGTGTGTGCTTAATTCTGAAAGAAACCAGATAGTCCACACGGTAGCGGACAGCTGGTGACGTGAGAGTGTTGTCCAGGGTAGGGGGTGTCTGAGGTGTCTGACACCTCAAATTCACCTGATCCCTGGTCATCAAAGTTGAAGAGGTTACACCTTTCCTTTTTAATGCTACTGAGATCTGGGCACAGTAACCCTACCAAGTGGATGGAGAAGTGATCCTTTTGTGGTCCACGGAGATTGACATCTAGGTGTATCAACTGTGTCAGGCTGTGTCCTCCAGCCACAGTCCTTTGCCTCTTGGTTTGGCAAAGGGTCAGCCATTTGCCAAATAGACATTCTTGGATTCTGAAAGGAGCCAGATACCTGCTAGGGTGTCAGACATTTGGTGACACGAGAATCTTGCCATAGTCCTGTTTGCTCTGGATGCTTTGAGTGCAAGAACGGCACTTCAGAGACAACAACATTTTCGTGCTGTACTTCTCCTGGTGGTTATTAGTGATTAATTCAAATTACTATTCACCGAGCACCTACTGTGTGCCCTGGGTTTTACAGAATATTTTATCTGTTTGTTTGTTTTTTTATTTTTAAAGTATTTTGAGATACTGTTTCACTCTGTGGCCCATGCTAGCCAGGACCTCTTGATTCTTTTGCCCCAGCTTCCAGAATGCTGGTGTTATTAGGCATGTGCCAGCATGTGTGAGCTATCAGTTCTTTACTGCAGCCCTGTGAAGTAGCCAGTAAGGAAGGAAAAAAAAACAAGAATGTAAAGCTTCCTTCTGATGAGTGGCATGCAGTGAGTAGAATACTGGAAAGACGAACTTTGGCCTGAGTGCCTCACTGGCTTCGAGGTTTAGAGGAAACTTCTGATTCCAAGACCAACTGGCTGACTGACAGACACAGTCCTAAACAGAAGTAGTACTGACCTCTTTATTCGGTACATCCCAAACTAAAGTCAACAGATGCTCTTCAAGCTTAAGGCTGCTATTTTATAGATGTGTAGAGTATTGTGGAGGTAGGAATGTCCCCTCATCTGTTACGGTTTGAACGTAAGAGACATGTAGCCCTGTGCAGATCAGGCTGAGGAGCCCATCCTAAGGAGCCACACATGCCCATCCTGCTTTGCAACTGTGTGGGTCTTACCTCTAGCCCGGAACCAGTTTTTGAGAAAGGCAGTGGTATCTAGCGCAACCACAGCAAGATACAGAGAAAGGATGGTTTCTCTCCAGTCTCTAAGTACACGAAGTGTGGCCTGGGCACCTGCATATACTTCCCTTGCATCTTGGGATTGCCTGGGCATCTTCATATACTTCCCTTGAATCTTGGGACTGCTGCTCTACTGTGGCTAAGGCATTACCTCTCACCATTTGCTCCCAGAGCTGAGGCCCAGGACCTCCCAAGGGGTTGGTGGTCATCCTTACTGAAGGAGAGGTAGGGAAGGGGACTCTGTGGTGCCTAAGGGCACACAGGGGCCAGGAGCTCCAGCACAATAGCTCCCTTACTTTCTTACCACTTGTCTGTGGGCAACTTGAGGTGTCCCTCCTGGGGTCCTGCTAGTGGTCCATTGCCTATGGGATCCTAAGTTAAGGGTGTATGTGGAGAACTATTTGTGTGTGTGCACAGGGGTGTGTGTGTGGGTATGTGGGAGAGAGAGAGAGAGAGAGAGAGAGAGAGAGAGAGAGAGAGAGAGAGAGAGAGAGAGAGAGAGATTATATTTTGCTTTTAGATTCAAAGTTATCCTGTGTTAAGGAGATTGGATCACAGAGCCTCAATGAACATCTAAGCCTGATGGCTATTGGAGTCTGTTTCATATTTTCCACTGCTCCAGTCGGGTTTTGTCTTTCTTATCACAGACAGTGTCCCTGATCTTTATAAGCATCATTAAAGCAAAGAGTAAAAGCCTCAATGACAACCAAAACAAAACAAAACAAACAAACAAACAAACAAAAAACAGCAAGACTCCCATTTGCTGTAAGAAGGACAGCGGGAGAGGACCATTTCGCTTAGTTGTGGATCCAGCTGGCTGGTGGGCTCTCCTGAAAGCAAGGCTCCTTGATCTGCAGGAAAAGGCAAAGCTCTGCAGTTGCCTGGGACTGAGCAGCCCCCACCATGGGACTGAGCGAATCCCTCCCATTGTGTCCTCCTGCAGCCTGATGCTCAGGGCAGAACTGGCTCTCAGTTATGTGATTGTTTCTGATAAGTGTTTTTGTCCAGTTGTATTTAGTCTTCGTCTTCTACAGCCAACACAATCTTATTCCAGGTACATTTTAAAAAATAAAATATCAGGGAACACTTAGCTAGAAGAAAGTGTTCTTCACAGGATCTCTTGAAGAGGCCAAGGTCAATTTTTATCAGGTTTGCTGTGCTTGGGAGAGCTTCCAATTTGCTGAATGAGAAATGCATACTCCATGGGCATTCTATTGGAATTTTAATTAACCTTTAAAAATAGGTTGTCAGGCTGAAGGTGTTGGCAGCGGTGAGTGACTCAGGAGTTCTGTTAGCACATTGCATTGTGGGTCCCTTTGCTCACTGAGAGAAGTTCAAATGGAATTTCTGAAAACCTTAATGTTTTCTCTCTCTCTCTCTCTCTCTCTCTCTCTCTCTCTCTCTCTCTCTCTCTCTCTCTCTCTCTCCCTCCCCCTCCCCCTCTCTCTCTGCGTTTTTTTTGAAACAGGGTTTCTTCCAGTAGCTCTGGCTGTTGTCCTGGAACTCACTCTATAGACCAGGCTGGCCTCGAACTCACAGAGATCCGCCTGCCTCTGCCTCCCGAGTGCTGGGATTAAAGGCATGCCCCACTGCCCCTGCTCCAGTTGATTTCTCTTTAAGTTCATTTTGACCATCAGTAGCTTATGTATGCCTAGAGATGGAACTGTTTTGGGGGACCCTAAAGAGGCTCCAGTTCATGGGACGCTTCTGCTTTACGTATGTTCACTGATACACTAGTTATCTGTAAGCATGAACTGCTTCATGAATTGTAGGTGTATATGTAGTGCTCGCATGAATTCATGAGTTTCATATGAGCCAGGGTTTGCAACTCAGGTCGATAGAAGTAGGAAGAGAGGATTGAAAAGCCTCATCTTCCAAAGGCAGATGCAGTGTCCTCAGAGAGTAGGAGACAGGTTCTCAGCAGTGCACTGAAGGAGAAAGGGCCGGCTTCTTCAGTGCCCCTGCGGTGTACCAGGCATTTGCCTAATGTAGAGGGAGGTGCCTGGGATAAAAAACGGTATTGATGTTTGTTTATAATTAATTGTGTTTGTTTCCATTCAGTTACATAGCTGGGTATGCTGTAGAGAAAAACTTGTGCCTATTTCTCTCTCTCTCTCTCTCTCTCTCTCTCTCTCTCTCTCTTTCTTTTTTTCCTAGCAGGAGTTTTCCCAATGCTAAGGATTTATCATAGGGCCTTGCACATGCTACGCAAAAGATGAACTAAGATGAACCCAGAAGTAGTGGAGAGAGGGAAGGGAAGTGGGGGAGGCTTTGGCATATATCAGACAATAGTTAGAAGGTATAGCAAATGCAGACAATAGCTAGAAGGTATAGCGAATGTCATCAGACACAATGAGTTATAATGAAGAAGATGCTTTTGCTCTCAAAGATGGTGTTGGTGAATCTTCTGCTCCTTTGCCTACCAATAATCTTGTTGGACTTGAAAGGTCAAAGCATTCCTCAAACAATTGCTGACCACCAAGAAAAGCTCTTGGGAGGCCTTGAGCAGTCCCTTTAAAGGACGTGTTATCTTCTCAAGGCCTTGCACATGTAGGATATCTTTGCCCAGTGAATGCAATGAGAAGATACAGATATTTATTATGTAGAAATTTATAAAAATGCATAGGGATAAAGTGGCGGTACTTCAGCTGTGTGCATAGGAGAAAAATGAAGGTTTAGAAGTTTTAATTGTCAAATAATTCCTGATCTCGCTGTTGCTGGGACTTTAAAGCTGTTTTTAAAACCTAGCATACTCTTGCTCAAAGTGGCGAGCAGATTTTGGGTACTGTGCTGGCTAGTCTGATGTCAGCTTGACACAAGCTAGAGTCATCTGAGAGGGGGGGGAGCCTCAATTAAGAATATGCCTCCATAAGGTTGGTCTGCAAGCAAGCCTGTAGGGCATTTTCTTAATTAGTGATTGATGGGGGAGAGCCCAACCCATTGTGAGTGGTGTCATCCCCGGGCTGGTGGTCCTGGGTTCTATAAGAAAGCAGGCTGAGCAAATGATGGAGAGCAAGCCAGTAAGCAGCACCCCTCCATGGCCTCTGCACCGGCTTCTGTCTCCAGGATTCTGTCCTCTTTGAGTTCCTGTCCTGACTTCCTTCAATGATGGATTAAATGTGGAAATTTAAGTCAAATGAACTTTCCTACACTTGCTTTTGGTCATAGTGTTCCATTGAAGCAGTAGAACCCTAAGACCAACAGCATTTACAAATTACATTTTTTTTTTTTTTGCATTAAATTGCTTCTTTTAGAAGAGGGTCAGGACACAGCTTCTGGGCAGCCACTAATTTGGAGTTGTATGGATGGGAAGAGCTCAGGGCTGAAAGGCAATACTATCAGTGCTTAACGTGCACAGATTTGCATTCATGGGCAGGTAGAGGTGAGTCCCACATCACTGCTTTAAAAACATAGAATCGTTTATCGACCAGAGGTAGAGTTATGAATTACTAAACTGTTTCCACATCACTCACAGCAAGGCCCATGGAGAACACAGATGAGCAGAAAGCTTCCCACTTAAAGCCCTGGGTAGCCTCTTCACTTACTATTGACCCTCAGCACCATAGTTACTGCATCCTTTGTAAAGGACATGTATTTTTATGCACGTGCATGATGCCTGCAGTTGGTGTTTATGTTTGGTATGCAAGCTTGGTTGTTCATGGCAGCATACGTGGTCAGTGATCATGTGTGGTGTGAATTATTAGTGCTCATGGTTGATAATCATGGTTGGTGTATATGGTTAAGCCACATGATTGGTGTTCATGGTTGCTGTGCGTGACTGTTATATGTGGTTGATGCTTATGATGGATACACATGGCTGATACTTGTGGTTGTAAGCATGATGGTTGTTACATGTGGTTGATGCTCCTGGCTGATGCTTATGGTTGGGTATACATGGTTGGTGCTTGCAGTTGATATCTGTGTTTGGTGTCCATGGTTGGTGTCTGTTGACCTTCGTGGTTAGTAGGCATAGTTGTTGTGTGTGGTTGGACTCCCCCTCACTGAGTTCTACATTCGGCCACCAACTCTTCACTCGTTTGTCTTCTGTGAACCATGATTTTACTTGTAATGTCTTTTCATACTGATGTTCCTTTTATTTTATTTCCTCCCAACTTCAGCAACTTATCTTTTCCCTAAATTTAGATATGATAGGAAATATTTGCTTTTCTACATAAGACTAATAGCCAGTTTGTTAAATGTGGTTGGTGTTAGCCATAATGGCTCCTTTGCCCTCTCAAACTAATCCATGAATACTTTTAATGATCAGCACCAAAGCTGGCCCCATGGACCACATAATGCCTTTGTTGCTGTGAGTAGCCTTGTGGGCTGAGAAGCCTTTCCTTGGGACCCTAGGCTGCCCCACTGGGATGGTTATAAACTGGATCTAAAATACCTGTGATGAGCAGGTCCCCTGGTGGTATCTGGGTGAGTGTGGGCAATGAGAGGTCAGTGCCGTGGCAGGGCGTACCTTCTGTGACCAGGTGCCAGGCAGCTTCATCCGAGCGAAGACGATGTTGGGAACGGCTCATTCTGCTGAAGCCCGGGACCTTTTTTTTTTTTTTTTGTCATTCTCCCTTCCGGGCACTTCTGACTCCATTTTAATTTCCCCAGGTTGTTTGTAGTGCGCTCTTTCCTCATTTTCCCTTCCTGTGGGCTGAATGCTTTTCTGATAGTTCGCTGCTTTGTGTCTCTTTGAAGTTAGCAACTTCTGATTCCCTCCCTGGAGGAAGCGCTAGCTAGTTAGTAACCCCGTTTCAACCCTCACATGCTAGCCTTTCTCCCTACTACAGTGAGCTGGAGAGGAGCCAGGAGCCCTGTGTGGCCTTTGAGCCCTGCCCAACTTCTCCAGTGCCAGGGTAGGCACTGGGGCAGAGGACTGCTGCTGAGCCCACTGGCCTTCCGGCTGGGAGGTTCTTCATGGGGTAGACCGAGGCTTGAGTTGGCCACAGGTTTCCCTGTCGTGAAGGCTAATGTGGATTTAGGGTGTGGGTCTCCAGGAGAGATGGTGATAACTTGGGAGTTACAATGAAGCTTGAGAGAAGACTTCATCATTTCATAGGCCCTGACAGTAGCAAGAGCGGGTGGGATCAGGGAGAAGAGGGGTTCAGAGCAGCCACCCGGGGTCATGTCTGGCACCGCCAGGGGGCCTCATCTGTCACGCCTGCTGAGTATGCAGGCGACTCCCTGCTTGACTGCTTAGATATGCTTAGCTGTGATTCCCTCTTCTCTGTATCCTCTATAGGTATGTGTCCTCTGGCTTTGGTGCCCCCTCCAAGATGCCACCAAGCCTTCTGGAAGTTTTAAATCCCAGTTCTCCATAGGCTGCCCAGCAGCTGCTTGGACAGCCATCCACTGCCCTTCCTATTTGAAACTGTAGTGCTCCTGGTCTCTTCTGGGTAGAGTTTTGGCACCTCTGAGACCTGGCAGACTCTGTTCCCATCTCTTTGATGCCTTCCCTCTCCCTAACACCTTTCTACTTGTGGTCTTACATTTGTTCTTAAAAATTCCCATATAATCTAGACAAATATCTTAGTAGTAGAACATTTGCCTAGTATGTGCAAGACCCTGGGTTTGATCCTAGCCCCCAACCCCAATAAAAGCATTCACATGAATTTTCTGTTCTATCCAGAATGTGCTGAGCAGAATAGAATGTGATTTCAGTACCACTTGTGGAGATATTTGACCAGATTGGAATAAGATATATCTTCCATGACTTCTCAGAGCTGGGCCTACCCCAGTACCCCATGCATGTGCACTGTTTAAGACTGAGCCTGCTGGGGCCCTAGAGAGAGGACAGGGCTGCCAGATGGGCTTGGCAACTTGGGGTGAGCAGGGAAGTAAGTGCCTTGAGCCAACTCCTGGTTCTCTGTGGGAAGAATGGCCTCCATGAAGTCACACTGTTTTTGGAGTCACCTGCTGAGCTAGCCAAGAGGAGAGTGAGTAGGTCTTTATTTTGTTTTTGAGTGATACAGAGTAATTGTAGCTATTTATAGGACATGTGGTCATGTTTTGGTATGCTGTGCAATGATGAAATCAAAGTTACCATATCTATCAATTAAAAACTCACCATCTCTCTGTGTTGAGAAGATTAAACCCCTTCTTGCTATCTTGAAATGTAAGACATATCAGTTATTGTCCATCTTGCCCCAAATGACAAAGTATCTGCCTGCCTGCCTGCTGTCTGTCTGTCTGTCTATTCATCTATCTGTATCATATTTTCTCTACCCATTCATATACTGATGAACACCTAAGTTGATTCTGTTACTGGACTGGACATTGTTATATATAATGGAGTTTTTATCTGAATCTGTCAAATGTTAATGGACTAGACATTGTTAATGTAATTCTTGACTGTATTTATATTGTATATATTTATTGGATAGTTTTTCTTGTATTAGTTATAAGCTTTTTTAATTTTAGACAAAAAGAGAGGAAATGTGGTGGTATTGTGTTCCCCAAAATATTTTTCACCCTAATAAACTTGTCTGGGGTCAGAGACAGAACAGCCAAAATATTAAACATGAGGATAGGCAGTGATAGCACACGCCTTTAATCCTAGCATTCCAGAGGCAGAAATCCTCTGTTCAAGGATACAGCCAAGCATGGTGACTCACGCCTTTAATCCCAGAAAGCAAGCCTTTAATCCCAGGGAGTGGTGGTAGAAAGCAGAAAGGTATATAAGGCGTGAGGATCAGAAACTAGAAGCATTTGGCTGGTTAAGCTTTTAGCTGGTTAAACTTCAGGCTTTCAAGCAGCAGTTCAGCTGAGAGCCATTGGGATGAGGACACAGAAGCTTCCAGTCTGAGGAAACAAGACCAGCTGAGAAGTTGGCCAGGTGAGGTTAGCTGTGGCTTGTTCCGTCTCTCTGATCTTCCAGCTTCACCCCAATACTTGGCTCCAGGTTTGTTTTATTAATAAGAACTTTTAAGATTCCTGCCACATGATTCCATTTGCTGACTGCCATGAATGTGCTGCTGTAAACACGGTGATGCTGATGTCCCTTCTGCATACCGATTTCATGTCTTTTGGTATAGACCCAGAAACAAGATTGCTAGGTCATACACATTCTAGTTCTAGTTTTTGAGGAACCTTTGTTCTTTTTTTCCTTGAGCGCCCAGCTTCTGTGGACTTCATGGGCTGAGGGAGGTCAGACATGTAAAGTTCTGGGGCCAGGTAGAGCTCTGTTTCCTAGTGCTGGGGCATCGTGTACGCTGGGCAAGTGCTGTAACTGTTGAGCCACATGCCAGGCCTCATCATATTCCCTCCTCTTCCAGGGTCTAGCAAAGTAGATCATGCTGGTCTGGAACTTGCTTAGGATGCCTTCCAACTCAGGATCTCCCAAGCTGGGATTACAGGGGCATCCATCATGAGCTGCTAGTGTGAGCTTAATAAATGGAAACTGTTTTTTATAGTCCCCGTTCCTGGACCTCCCTTTCTCATATTAGTGAGCATAGACTGCACTATGTGGGAATAATGGCTGTTACATTTGGGGCTCAGGCTTATTGGACACTGGGTCCTGGCCTCTTTTAGAACAAACGGACTAAGGGTCTAGCAAAGGGCATTAGTATTGGTTCCTGAAGAAGCCCTGAACTAAACTGGCAGAGAGCTTGTTTGAACTCAACAAAGGTAGGCATGGTGTCAAGTGTGAAATGATGAAAGAAATCTCTCCTCAGTACAGTTTCTTTTGAATGCTTGCATCAGTCGTATGCCAACAGGCCTTTAGGGTGGATCTGGATTAAAGGTGGATCTTCCCACCTCAGAGATCTGGATTAGAAGTGGATCTTCCCACTTCAAACGATTAAGCAAAATTCTCTCAGAGGTGTGCCCAGCCGTTTTTTGCATTTCAGTTAATTCCAGATACAGTCAAGTTGGCAGCCAAGAATAAACATCATTTTATATATAGTTCTTAAATATATAAATACAAACTGCTCAATTTGCATAAGGCTACTTGTATGTATGTTTTCAGGGCTGACCATTTGTTTAAGATAACTAGTTGGTGAGCTCTTTCCTGGGAAAGACTATCTCTCTTCCTCTCAGGATTCCTTAGTTGCCTGTAGTTCTTTGTGTAGGGTTGAAGCCTTGTGCCCTGCCCTCCATGTTATGTCTATTGTTATCCTTGTTCAGCTCAAGTTTGGATGGTCTTTTCTTTTCTGTTTTCTCTTCCTGTTCTTGCTGTCCCCTCCTCTGCCATCTCCTGCCTACACTTGCTGATAGCCTATTGACCTCCCCTCAGCCTTTTTTCAGCGTGAGTGTTTGAGTATTTTCCTCCTCCCCAGAGCCTACTATCTCTACCTGATGGCCGTTGTGACTTCTAACAAAGCCTTTCTGTCCAAATAGGTTCCTTCCTGTGTCTTACAGATACCCATTTCCTCCCTACAGACCTAGAGTCTCTTTGCCTCTTAAGAGATGTAGTGGCGAGCACCTTCCTGGAGGTCCTCAGAGGAAGCAGATGGAATGCTCATTTCTTGGAACAATAGCCATAGGATGATGATAAGTTTGATGGAAGGAGGGAGGCATAGGGAGATGGCGTGGCTCTGTGTGTTGGAGTTGTACCAGGGGACTTTGTATTCTTTGATGGGTGGTGTCAAGTCTGCATCGATGGACAACCTTTTCTTTCATTAGGGTTGAATGAAGGCTAGCTCTTGGCTAGTCACTCCAGTTGGCTGCACGTACAAAGAAATATTAGCTCTGTGTCTGCTGCTTGCCATTTGCTACCTGGTTAATAGATGTGATAAGGAGTCAACCCTTGAGTGAATTATTTTGTAGAACCAAATGGAATGCTAAACATAGTACTGTAAATGTTCCAAAAAAGATGCCTTGTCAATTATTCAAGAGGGGCATGTCAAGGGCTCATCGCTTACTATCGATTGCTGCTTTTCTCAAAAAAGATTTATTTGTCCACTGTTGGTCGAGTGACCTTTCTAGTATATTTCTCCGCTTCTGGGCTTTATGGCACCTGGTTTAGTAATATGAATTTCTCTTGTAAATACTTGGAAACTTTATAAGTAGTTTTTAGGTAAAATGTCCAGCACTGGAGCCTGACCTGTTTATCGTTCACTTCATCACTAATACCTATCAATATGTCTGTACCTCTGCATATATGCATACACATTTGCAAGTATACTTACAATTTTTAAAAAGCTATGTTTATAGTTAGTAATTGGCTTGGCAGTTCACATCTTGGAATAAAAGCCTCAGGGAATAGATGATTTCTGCTTATCTTTGGGTTTGCTTAAGATGACTCAATCCCTTAAAATAGGTTGTACGTAAGACAAGTTGGTCTGGGTGGGTTGCTCTGTGTATGTGTGGGATCTACGCTAAGGAAGGGACTCTTGGCTAGTCACTGGGTTATCTGCTGTGTACTTGATAGCTTTTAGGTATGTCTCTGTGAAAGGGGAACGCTGTGCTGTCACTGAGGTTGGGGCCCTAGCTTTTCTGCTTGCTTGCTGTAGGACTTGGAGAGGCTGGCCTTCCACTGTATCTGCTCCATCCTTCCATATCACTAGTGCAGAGCATGTAGTAGTTCCAGAGGGACCAGTGTACCTGTCTTGAGGTCACTGCTCCATCAGTCGTCATTGTTAGGGTCGCTGTCAAGAGCCCATTGCAGGCCATTATAATGAGGGGGTCTTGATGGCACGTTCTGTCTCTCTGAGCAAATTGGCAAGACATGCGAGTTCCCACTGAGTACCGTTGCACGTGCAAGCTGCTGCTTCTCTGGAATGAGAGAAGGGTTGAGTAATTGGCTCTGGGGAATATTGTTGCTGACTGGTGCCATTTTGATGAGTAATAGACCCCATTAGATCACAATAAAATACTTGATTCTGTATAATTAAAGATGGCATCCGTCAGGCAGAAGCCCCAGCATTTAAAACGGTGAAAAGGATCATTTCAAAGGCTGCACAGTACGTTCATGATTGAAGCAGCACATAACCCAGAGTGTTTTGAGTCTCGGAGTTAGAAGACGTGGTCATAGACAGCCTGGCAGGGCAGCTGCTGTTCATTTTAGTCTCAGATATTTGTAATGAGCAACTATGGCAGTTAAAAATGTTTCTGATGAATTCACAGCTTGTGGAACCGTTCTGATTTGCAATTTTAACAGAAAAAGAAGTCCTATAATTTACTTTTTTTGTGGAGTAGGCAGAACCCAGAGGAACATTGGAGTCTTTATTTCCCTGTTTGTATGTTCTGCTTCAGCTCCAAATTCCTCCCTCCCTTATTATTCATTGGTCCTACCTTATTCAGACGCTTGGGTCCAGCACTCTCCGTGAGTCGGACAATATTGGAGGATTCTGGGGAAGGGCTGCCGCAAACCCGGACAGGGCTGTGTAAGCCTGTGCTGACTACTTTTATCCCACTTTTCCAGTCAGGCACTTGGTACATTCTCTGCCCTCTTGGGACCTGGTCTCCTGGAGATCCCTTGGCTCAGAGTTGAGAAGCCCTTCGTTTGTCAGGAGCCCCGCTCTGTTTAATCAAGAGCCTCGTGTCTGGTGCACAACTTCAGTTATTAATACTCTGCTATTAATATTCATATTGACAATCATTTGCACTTCTAAACTGCTTTCATCTCAAAGATGATCACATATCCCGTGAGCCTTAGATGAACGACTTCTGATGTGGGCACGGGGCCCTCCAGCAGGGCATCCTCTTTGAAGGGAGTTCACTTGTTCAACTACCAAGTATCGGGACAGCCTACACATTGCAGGTGTTTTTAAGATGTGTTCCTTATCTGTGACCTGCCATTCATGGTCCACTGTCACTTTCCACAGGTATGGACCCCTGTGGTTGTATTAGTTACTTTTCTATTGCGATTAAAACACCATGACAAAGACTTAGTAGGAGGGTCCACTGGGGCTTCTGATAGGTTCCTGAGGGTTCGGGTCCATAATGATATAGCATTGCAGCAGGTGGCGGACATAGTGATCAGAACCAGAAGCTGAAGACTCCTATCGTGAGCTGAAAGCACCAGGCAAAGAGAGCACACTGGGAAGGGCATGGGGCTTTTGAAACCTCGAAGGCCATCGCCCAGTGATGTACTTCCTCTAGCAAGTCACGCCTCTTGAACCTACCCAAGTAGCTGCATCTACTGGGTGCCAAGAATTCAGACATCAGAGCCTCGGGGTGGGGGGGGGCTGTTCCCATTGACACAAGGCACTGTGATGCCCACCACACAGCAGAGGAGACTGTTTGACCAGAGCTGACCTTCTGCTTGGAATCTAGGGCTCTCTAGACATTGACTAAAATGGCAATCTCTCTCTCTCTCTCTCTCTCTCTCTCTCTTTCTCTCTCTCTCTCTCTCTCTCTCTCTCTCTCTCTCTCTCTCTCACACACACACACACACACACACACCATACACCTTAGATGTAATGGAGATGTTTCACAATGAATTTATTTTTGTGTTCTAATTGGACTTAAATTTAGATTTCAGAATAATAGGGAGTTATTTTTACTCTATTAGAACATATATATATTTATTTTATACTTGCTATGGTCAAATACCCGACAAGAAGCAAGTTAACAGAGGAAAGGCATTTTTTTTTTGGCTTATAGTTTGAGGAACTACAGTTCATCATTGTGGGGGAGTGTGGAGGCAGGAACATGAGCTCGTCTCCTTTGGACCAAGTCAACAGGTGAGGCCAGGGTATAAAATCTCCAAGCTTAACTTCAGTGACCTACTCTTCCAGTGAGGCTCTACCCTCTAGGGGTTCCTCCACCTTCCCAAAACAGCAGCAGCAGCTGGAGACCAAGCATTCAGACACATTGAGCTTATGGTGGACATTTCACACTCAGACTTCAACATTCTGTCCCTGGTCCCCGTACAATCAGGACTGCCTCATAATGCAAAACTGCACCCATTCCGGCTCCCAAAGTCTCCATATCCCTAACAGTGTGGACACTTCAAAATTTCCAACTATTTTCTGAGACATAAAGCAATCTCCCTGCAAGCTGCCCCCTGCCACCCCCCCACCCCCCCCCATTTTAAGTTAAGGGCTGGAGAGATGGCTCAGCAGTTAAGAGCACTGGCTGCTCTTCCAGAAGACTGGGTTTGATTCCCAGCACTCACATGGTGGTTCACAATTGTCTGTAACTCCAGTCCTAGGGGATCTGATACCCTCAGATCTGGCTGATGCCTCAGGCTGGCATCTGGGGGCACCAGGCACACAAAGTGATATACAGAAATACATGCAGGCAAAACATCCATACACATAACAATAAATACATTTTAAAAAGTTAACTATTAATAGTCTCTCTCACTCCAAAAGGGCGGAATGGGGGCATAGCAAGGAAAGATGAGCTCAAAGCAAGACCAACACCCAATGGGGCGAGCGTCAAAGCCTGTAGCTCTGTATCTAGTATCTGGAGTTCATGTTGGAGTCAGCTGGATAATTCTGGTCAGGCTCCAGGTAACTGGCGAGATATTCCCTGTGATTGGGTGAGTAGAGATTCTCTGCATTAACACAGAGCCAAGCAGCAGTGATCTCAACTGGAGCAAGCCTGGGAAAGTCAGTATAAAAAGACCATTTATGACTCGCAGAGAAATGTAAGAGGTCCTAAGTACTAACCTTCAAATTCTAGCAGCTGTGCGCTGGGAAGGTGAGCAGGACTTAGACATAAGAGAGAAAGACAGAGTATTCCAGTAGAGGGAACAGTGGGCACAGAGGCCAAGTCTTGAGGAGCTTGGGGACACTGAAGAGCCATGTGAGTTGATTGGTGACCGTAAGGGGGGATATCTGGGACAAAGGATGTAAGACCGTGTGTCTTGGATGTGTTCATGTCACTGTGAGAAAATAGCCGCATACTTCACAAAGAAGCAAGAAGGTTCGTTTGGCTCACAGTTCTGGAAGCTAAGGAGTTCAAGGTTGTCTAGCTGCATTCGCTATGTTACAGCATGTCAGACGGCATTCTACAACAGCACCTTTTGTGAATGTGGAGAGCTAGCTGGCATAGACAAGACTGAGCGTGTGGAGGTAGCCTTCCTTTATAATAAGTGCTTCTCATGGTAACGGATTCTCTAAAGACCTAACTTAGTGAGATGATCATTGGTTCTCCTTAGTGTGGCGCCCCAAGACCCAGTTTCCTCCCAGGACACCCAACCGTCAGGTGGTCCATAATCTACTGTGTTACGTTAGGAAGTAAGCTTCTAGCACACAAACCTTTTGGGTACAAAACAAATTCAAAGCTTTGAGTCCATCTTTAACCTGAAGGCTGCTGGAGTTACTCTATTTATGAATCTGACACTCATTGGTTCATTAGAATTAATCCTGTTAAAAAGTTTTTACCCCAAACAAGAATTCAACTTATCAATTCATATCTAATAACTCTGTCTATAGGCATTATAATCTCCCTCATTTTGAAGATGGAGGAAGTTAGTCACAACCATGGACAGTGGCCTGGGACCTGAGCCAGCCTGACTCTGACTCTGGCACTGGGTCTGTGTTGCTTGTGGGATTGGTGCCTGGTCCTCTTTTCTCAAAGCACAAAGCTGATTTGCAAGTTGGGCTTGGCATTTAGTTCTGACTGCTCCGAGGGTGTCTGTTACCCCCTTACAGCCTGTCTAGAATAGAAGGATTTGATGCTACCTTTTGCCATATTGTAAATAGAATTTTTTTTTAATGCAGGTGGGAGAGTTTTGTAGCCACGCGCATGTGTGTGTGTGTGTGTGTGTGTGTGTGTGTGTGTGTGTGTCTGTGTGTCTGTGTGTCTGTGTGTGTCTGTGTCTGTGTATATGTTCATAAAGAAACTGCTTACTTCAAGGTATTGATTGAGGAAGGGACGGCGGAAGTAAGGTTATATCTTTCCATGCCTGAAATACTGATAAAGGTTGGTTGTACTCAAGCATACGATTTCTAATTATTATGGCATCATTGTATGAAAGCCAAGGGAATACAAGAGTGCTTGGGAAAGTGGTCCCCGAGTTTCTGTTTTCTCTTGTTGAGTTCTTGATTTACACATTTCCATACAGTGTAAGGATCTGTATGGAAAACACGCACAGTGGCCCACAATCCCAGCGTGCTTGAAGCGTCCTTGTCCAGACACCCCTCTCCGTGCCATCTGGGGCTCCTTTTCCTTGGATTAAACATTAGAATCAGCCCAGATGTTTGTAGAGCTCAACATTTGTGGCCATGGCGACAGACTGAATGGGAGGTTTTTTTCCTCCTTGGAAATGTCGGCCTACATGTTTCAAAAACATTTACAAAAACCTAATGGTTTAGCAGGTGTTCAAATAAACCATCTCTAGATGGTTTGAATTCTGATAGGACAGAATTAAAGCCATGTAAATAATTTGAAAGTTTTTATTCTCCATATCATAAAGGGTAAGAAGAAACAAGTGAAATTGGTCTTAACAGTGTGTGTTTAACTCTCTGGACCCCAAATCTCATTATGTTTTCATGAAACCACTATAAAAATGATCAAGTGTTTTTTCGTCCTTCCTTCCTTGCTGTTTCTGAAGCCTGTGATGGGTTTCATACTTGTGTCCCTCCCTATTTACCTTGCCCCTGCTCAGTGCTCAGTAGTGACGTCATGTCAGTAGGAGAGCGTGGCCCTGACAGATCAGACCATGTTAGTGCCATAATACAGTTCTGATGAGAACATCCTTCTGCCGAGCCTGGTAGGCCATGTAGCTGCATGGTGTACTCTCACAGGGTTTATAGGCAGCAACATGAGGCTTCCCCTGATTTCTGAGCTGTCATCATGATAGAATCTGAAAATGACTGCAGGAATTTTTGGGTTGAACTTGATGTAATAAAAGCCAGGAGGGCTCATTGAACACATGCTGAGAAATTTGCCTGAACTCAGAGTGAGCATAGTTTCCATACCCAACCGATTCTTTGAATCCGCTGTGGGGAGTCGTAGCGCTGACAAGTCTCGTCAACAGTCTCTTCCCGGGAGCCTGCATGGGCACCAGGTCTAATTATGTTTTTTCCTCCCAGCTTCTTTATGGAGGGAATGAAATTTAGCCTTCAAAATCATGTTTCTTCCGAGAAGAGATGCTTGTTGTCTTGGTAATAAGTAGTTACAAACTCATCCCCTCCTAGCTGTCCATTTTCTGAGGTGATAGTTGGTACCCATCATTGTCGGAGATGGATAGTTGTTCCCCGGTTTTGGCAGCTGGTTCTACCCTAAAGATGACTCAGGTCTTTCCACATTAGGTGTGACTGTTGTCTTTGTGGTCTTGGGGAATGCGAGTGAGATGGCCTGCACTTTCCAAGGGACATTTGTCATAGCCTTCATATAGTGATTTTGTTAACTGACACGTAGAGCGAATTGGACAAAATAATTTTGGGCTCAAGTTAAAAACAGGAATGTGATAACCTGATTCTGTGGGACTGGGGTTCTGACGGTGGCACTTCAGAGATCTGAACGAAAGCGTCTTTACTGGCAACAATGGAGTGTTTGAAAGTTCAGTGTGTGGAGACTAGACTGTTGCCTTTTATTATTTATAGGGTATAATATCAGATTGATGTTTCATGTGATAGGGGTTATTCTATTCTTTCCATGGCAATATTCAGTAAAGAACGTTCCACTATTTAATCATTGGAAATTCAGTTAGCAGAATCCAGTTGGCGTGGATGTCGCTGGGGAGGGGTCTTGGAGTGTCCCTTCCAACCGTATACTCCCCACTTTCCATGTATAGGGTCTCAGTTTATCTCCCAGGATGCCTCTCCCAGTTCTGTTCTTACAACACATACCACCTCCTTTTCAGGCTTAAAGAGTGGCCCTCAGCCCTGTCACTTCTTTCCTCAGACAGAGACACTGGGCATTCCGCTGAGACTTTGGTCCCTGGGTTGATAAAAGTGCTGTTGAAGCCATAACCAGATGACAGTCTCTAGACGAGACTGTGCCCGTAGGCAGTGTGTGGGGCCTTTCCCCTCCCAGGGTGGGATGGAGGAGCTACAGCACCTGGTAGCGGGGAGCTGCTGTCTGAACCTCTGTGCTGGCGCTGAACCTGCTGGGGGGCTGAGACCAGAGGAATGCATTCGTTTCAGATCAAAGGAATTAGACTCTTCTCCCACACTACAGAGGAAAAGCTAAAACTGTTTTTCCCTCTCTACCCTCAGAGTAACTTTTGAAACAGAAATTATAATTAGTTGATGTTTGGAAAAGGGAATTATGCAGATGTTGCCCCAAATTTAGACAGATTGGTGGCGTTAAGAAGGAAATAGTGAAGGTATAAAAAGGATGTAAAATTTACTACAATTGGTCAGGAAAAGACTAAAGTCCAGAGTAGATGAAGTATTGGAAGCGGACTGTGACTTAACTGTGCCTGAGATGTGCCAGCAGTCTGGCTGTACCTGTGACTCTTAGGTATGAGCTCGTCACAGAGGCAATAAAGCCACTCAGATGACTTTGTTTCTAAGATATTAGGGATGGACCTTATCTTGACAGGGCTGTCCTTTTCTGCTGTGGACTTTGTCCTGAGCTGAACTCCGTAGTTCTGTGTGATTCTCCTACATCCCCACAAGCAGGCCTCTCTTCAACCTGCTTCCTCAGCAGCCAGCCACCCTTTTCTCGGTGGTTCTCGGACTTTAGCAAGCAGCACCTACCACATCATTTACAGGGCATAAAAGGCAGGTTCAGCATCATAAAGAAGCCGGCAGTGTGGCTGTCTAGCAATCAACCACATACTCACAATGCACATTAGCCTGCAGTCACTAATTGGTGACTGTAAGACAATAGACCTGACCTTTTAAGGTGATCAATCAATGTGAGGACATTTAGGACATCTAACTCAGCGCTAGGGCATTTTGACTGCAAAATGACATTTGGATCCCATGGGTTTAAATCTTTTAGAGCATTTGTCTTGCCTTGGTTAGGGTTCAGAACGTTGTCTCGGGGGTTTTGTAATGCATGGGATCCACTTAATGTCCATTCTTCTTACTTGTGACCAGATGGGACCAATGTTGGGAAATGGAGGAGACTGGAGAAGGAGCCGCCTGGGCTTCCAGCTTTCACTGTATAGGATGATGCAGGGAATTATTGTGGATGGGGTGACTTGGGAAAGCTGCAGAGCAAGAGTCTCCCCCAGCATTGACACCCCATCTTGTGTATTGAGAAACATGTTCCCGAGTATGATTCTGGGTTGGAAGGGGAAGGGTCTGGAAGGACATCCCCTGTCAGTTGGTTTATATTCTTCATCCGTGGGGAAGCCAGGGCTTTATGTCAGCTTTGGCCATGTCTCATGGTTCGAAGCACAGTTAGAGAGAGACTTGGGTCTTGGGTACTTGTGATCACAGTGCAAATATTCACTTGGAAGTCGTGTGGGGTCTCCTCCTTTTCCTTTTCCTTCAATAGGAAAAATGGGTGAGTCTATTGCATGCTGATGCCTTGATACCAAGGGTCTGAGACCATAGACGACTGCCAGAAGAAGCCTCCTGTTCCTTAAAATGATGCAGAGCCCCTTGGAGATTGCTTTTTTTTTTTTTTTAAGGGAATGAAGGGAAGGGTTTGTTTGGCTCACAGTCCCGGGGTACCGTCCATTATTGCTGGGGAATGAAGGCAGTGGCAACTTGAAGCAACTGGTCACATCATAGCCACATCAAGAGCAGGAAGAAGGAAGGAAGGAAGGAAGGAAGGAGGAAGGAAGGAAGGAAGGAAGGAAGGAAGGAAGGAAGGAGGAAGGAAGGAAGGAGGAAGGAAGGAAGGAAGGAAGGAAGGAAGGAAGGAGGAAGGAAGGAAGGAAGGAAGGAAGGAGGAAGGAAGGAAGGAAGGAAGGAAGGAAGGAAGGAAGGAAGGAAGAAGGAAGGAAGGAAGGAAGAAGGAAGGAAGGAGGGAAGAAGGAAGGAAGGAGGGAAGGAAGGAATGCATGCTCCTTTGCCTGTGCTCAGCTCACCCCTCCTGTTCATTTATTCCAGGGCTCGGCTCCAGGAAGTGGTGCCACCCAAAGGGAGCTGGGCCTCCCCCATGCCACTTCATGTAATCAAGACAATCCCCACAAACCTGCCCACAGGCCATCCTGATCTAGACAGTCCCTCATGGAGACTCTCTCCCCGGTGGTTCCAGACTGTGTCGAGTTGACAAAAGTAATCCCAACAGGTCCCCAGAATTTTGTGTTGTGGGGTACATACAACCCTACCTCAGTACACAAATAGCAAAGGCTTTCTGTGGGTGCGGTCACATGTTTGATGCATTCTAGTTTGCAGGCTAGCTCCTTACCACGTGCGATGTCTCTTATTCTGAGGAAGTCTTGGAGGCTGCTTTTTAGAATGGCTGAAACTGTCATTCTGGCCCAGGGGCTGATTTAATATGGGGAAATCCAATGTGTTTACAGTCTTATGCCGGCCTTGAGTACAGGCTCTCCAAAGAGTGAGATGGAGTTCAGGTCACGGGAGGAGCATCTGTTCATCTTTAGTCACTGGACAGGAATTATAGGACCCACCAGAGAGGGCCAGGCATCCAAAAGGGGACTTACTTTTGGCGCAGTGAGGGTGGGGCAATGATGTGGGTTTTTTTTTCTACTGAGGCAGATGATTACAGTTTTGGAAGAAAGAAAATGGTAAGCAAACAAGCACTTGAGAGGATCAGAAGTCTGGAGCTCAGTCGATTCACCAAGAACGAAAGTTTACACTTAGGCATTCCAAGACCCTGTGGTGAGGAACCCACAGCACAGAGCTCTGTTCAGCTCTGAGTAAGGACTAAACTCGGTAATTACTCTGCTTCCCCCGGCAATGTGGTTTGCATGATCCTTTTGGTATATTACCAACTATTTGTGGTTAGACCAAGTATGAATGAAAGAATGCACTTAGCATCCGATAGACGGAAGACGACTTACTTTGGGGCCACGGTATTCGTCATGTGTTCACTTCCGTAATGGTCTTCTCTCACCCCACGGTGAGACCCTGTGTTTTTGCATCGCTGCCTCTCCGATTAACCCCTCTGGGTGCGGGGTATGATGGGGCCTCTCTCCCCTGGTGTTGACATTTTCTCTCATGCCCTCCTCTCTATTGTATATTGTATTTTGACTTCAGCCAAGTCAGGTTGTTTCTTAGTTTGTAGCTAGGGTTCACTTTACCCATTCAGATCTTTTTTCAGACTCTGCTGGGCTGACAAAGGTCTAAACTCTGGTTCACTGAGAAGGGGAAAAAGAGCCCATTTTGTACCTTTGTTGCTTCCCAAGGCATAAATAATCATACTTAGTTGACTTTCAGCTACCAAGTGATGTCTAGAAAACCCTCGGAGAGTTCAGGGTGAACCTGGCCAACTGGCAAGAGCTGGTGGCAGCAGGGCGTGCGTTCCCCTTTCCCTTCAGACCCAACGAGAGCTTGAAGTTGTTTTTTAAGAGTTTAACGGAGTCCAGTGATGGTGGTCACATAGCAGAACTTGGCAGTCACAAATGAAGTGTACCAGTATAGTGGCAGAAATACCTTACCTCTCTCTTTTTAAAAATTCCTCTTTTGAGAATAGTTTTCCCCAGGGAAGAGCTCACCAACTGGTTATTCAATATCAAGTGGTCAGCCCTGAAAATGTACACATACAAGTAACATTATACAGACTGAGAAGCTTGTATTTTTGCATTGAAGAACACACACACACACACACACACACACACACACGCACGCACGCACGAACAAACCCACCGCCACCACCTCTTTGGTGAGGAGTAAGTCAGATGAGTTGGATGCTGTGCTCTCTTTCTAGATCTACAGTTATTGTTTGTTAGACTATACTAAACAAACCTTAGCTGGGCACCAGCCTCGGGCTCTGGAATTGAAGCTGTGCAGACCATCAGCCGGGTTCTCAGGAATGTGGTATTCAGTTGCCCTCGCCGGACTTTCCACATGGATGAAGATTCGGTGCTTTTGCCCTCAGAAGGCCCTCTGGGATCACCTTCCTCGGTGCGCAGAGGACAGATGAGGTTTTTCTTGCAATAGCTGCCTCTGCCTGTGCTTTCCTGGAATACTGACTGGGCCTGGGAAAGGCATTCCTCTGAGGAAGGACCTTGAGGAACAGAACTCATAAGACCCGTTTTGACTTCTCTCTATCTGAATAATCAATCTACAACTTCCCGGATGTGGAGGGAGTATATGTGTTTTTCTGGTTATATGTTTTTATCTCCTTGCCATGCATATGTTTTATTTTTCATTTGTTCAAAATTCAAAACCTTTATCATCTTTATATGAACTAATGATGAAAATTCACTGTTATTGAGCATGTTTAGAGAAGGTTAAGTGAATATTGACTTCAAATACCCTTTGCACTAAAAAACGTTCTGCTCCATTTCATACCTTTCCTTTCTGATCTGCTGAGGACATTGGCCACTTGGGCTCATGTTCTGTAAGGACTCAGGTGAGACAATGTAAACACACTGAAACACAGGGCCATTCCATTGTCATGTCTTGGGCTTGTGCAGAGCCACACCTGGGATATGTCCTGTGGGAAGTAGATCCGGGCACTTTATGTATACAGTTTGTGCCTCAGAAGGTTTGGACCTTTCGTGCCTTCCAGAGACATACCCTGTCTACATGACACAACCTTACAGTGCCATGGATTCAGTCCCGATGTCCCTAAGGGGAGGTTCATGCTTGTCCTCACTGGCGCCTCTGCCTCAGGTAACGGTTATCATACTCGACCTATACAGATTCACTTTGGACAACTTTGTTCTGTGTTTCTATAATGTATGTGAATGTACAATGAGCCGGGCCCTCAATCCTTCCTCGGCCATTCTTGTATGATTTCCAGTGGTTTGCCTATTTCCCAATAAAAGACAGCATGGGACATTGTGGGCTTCATTACCATCACCTCCATGGCTTGAAGAAAGAGAAAACTTGGTATGCACATCACATCCCAGTTTGAGGAAATCGATTGAGGCAGAGCACACGGAGCTTCTCTGTCAGAACCATCTGGAATGTGCTGGTGAGTGACTTGTCGTCAGTCAGTTCCAAGACTCAGGAGCCCCAGACAGCCAATTCTCTTGAACACAGTCTCTAAGGTGTTGCACGGCCAGGCATCTCTTTGGAGGGTCTGCTCATCCTCTAGTTTAGCACTTAACCACGCGTACCAGTGAACACCTTACAGCATAGCCTTTGGGTCTCAACGGAGCTGAGCATCAGGACAAGCCCCCATTTCCTGTACCTAGCTCACTACTCTTGCTGCCCAGAGGTGGTGATCTCTTCCTTCTCCTCTCCTCCTTTCTTCCATTCATCTCCCGCTCTGCTGTGTTATCCCCTCAGTGTTGACAATAAGCTGCAGCCCTTGTTGGGGTTCACAGCAGGGTGGCAACTGTTTGGACATTGATACGCCATCTTGTATGCTTTGGGACCTATTTCCCTTGGTTTTCTTGGTGTGGTGAGGCATGGTTGCTCATAGAAAGCAGTGGCTTAGAAGCTGAATTCTGTCTTGACTAAAACCGAATCCCCCTACGGATTAGAAGAATGGCCCACCCAGCTTCCACCCCAGCACTGGAGCTCAGTGGCATATATTGTAGAAGAGTATTGCATTTGTTGAGTGCAGTATTTCTGTTCCAAAATGGATCTGCAAGTTCAAAGTGAGTGTGATTGTTGTTGTATGACTGGCAACTGTGACTACAACACACACTGTTTGTGACATGTGTTTATATTTACATGGATGCAGACAGGAACTCACGTTGAGTGGATTATCTTGGGTGGTAGGATTTAATGAGATCTTTAATGTCTTAAGTCTCGCTTTCTCATGGGCACAGCCCAGACTTAATAAATTTCCAGTGTTCTAGAATTTTAGCATCTTTTCCATCTTTTTCATGGAAATTTAATACATACTGAGTCACAGTTCTTAGAATTCTAGAATTAGAGTGTTGAGAAGAGCTTTGAAGACTTTATTTTTTGTCATGCCAAGGCAACATGACAGCTTGCATTGGGCTCACGCTTAATTCAATATCCACCCAGGCTACCCCTGACTCGTGCCTGAGAAATCTGGTTCAGATAAAGGCGTTATTGATGAGATTGGGGTAAACACTGCAGCTCTCCACTTCCCGTAGTTAAGAGTCACGCCACAGCTATGTTTAAGAGCAGGGCCAGCAAATGTGCCCTGGGCACGTGTCTTGCAGGGCTGCCCTTTGGCTGTGCCAGCCGAGTGGGGTCTCGTAGCTGAGACCCCAATGAGAGGTCCGATGTGAGTCTCCAGCACTTTTGCTGACCTCCGTAAAGCATTGCCCTGGAGACCTGCCCAAAGCACCATAAACAGGAGACCCCCTCCTTGGAGGACCCCAGGCTTGTCTTTGCTGTGGTCTCAGACTGGCCCTGACCAAGGGTGTAGGACAGGCTGGAACGTGACTGCCATCCTTGGAAGTGCGTACACAGACTTGGAAGGTTCTCACGAGCAATGTGGAATCTGGAGTGGTCTGATTCTTAGGCTTTTAAAAAACCTGATGTCTGTGGGCCTTAGCAATGAACCAGAACCCAAAGCAGCAAGTTCTGGTCATGATTTGGACCAAGTATCAGAGACTAGTGAAGCAGTGACGCCTGATGGTTAGCTCCAGCAATGTCCTCCTCTCCTTTCAAGATTCCTTTAGGATAGCTAGGCCATGCTACCTAACCTAATGTGTCGCCAGAGGAGCCTGGGTACTATGGGGTCTGCGAAAGTTGCCCCGTATGCCATTTCACTGTTTCAGAGTAAGGTATACATTTTCCAACTTAAAGAGGCAAGGAGAAAGACTGCAGACAAATTGCTAAACGGTCTTATTAATAAAAACCCGGAGCTAGATATTGGGGTAAAAAGCTGAGATACCAGAAAAGCAGAAAGAAGCCAGCCACGTTCTTACCACTTGGGGATCCTCCGCCAGAGACCTACTTCCTGTATAACCACGCCTATATGCCTTTCTGTTCTGCCATTTCATTTCCTCTCTCTGCCCAGCTACATCACTTCCTCTTTCTGCCCAGCTCTGTCACTTCCTGTCTGTCTGTACAGACCTCCAGACCTTTGTGGTTATTGCTGGGATTAAAGGTATGTACCACCATGCCTGACTCTGTTCCCAATGTGGCCTTGAACTCACAGAGATCCAGATGGATCTCTGCCTTCTGAATGATAGGATTAAAATCGTGTGCTACCATTGCCTGACCTCTGTGTTTACTGTAGTGGCTGGCTTTTTCCTCTGATCCTCAGATAAACTTTATTTGGGGGGTACACAGATAAAATATCACCACAGAAAGACTGTGTTGCTATGTTTTGGCAAAAAGGAAAGAATAAGCATCCGAGGACATTTGTGACATGCCGGTCACTCCATATTCTCCTTCATGGTGCTTCTCGGCAGCAGCATGGTAGTTCTCCACTGTAAGCAGGCATGAGTCGGGGCCGAGTGGAGCCTGTGCTTGGGCAGCCAGGCTTTGGCCACATTCACTCAGTTGACAAGAGGTCAGTCAGGGCAACACACAGTCCCTGAACCACAGATGCTGCTGGCCAATACAAACTGGACTCCATGGGGGTGGGGAAAAGGAGATGAGAGGAGAGGATGGGAAGGAAGAGGAAAGGAGAGGGAAGGGGAAGAGAGAGGGGAGAGGGGAGCAGAGATGAGAGAGACACACTCATAAAGGTGGGGGGTGGGTAGAAGGTTTTGGGGGGATCTGGGAAGAGTTGTGGAAGGGGATGAATATGATCAAAACACATGGTATGAAATTCTCTACTCTATGATGCAGCATCCGTTCCTATGTGGACGGCAGGGAACGGGAAGATAAATGGTTCTTAGAGGCTCTTCATTTGGAAGATACTCATCTTTCCCAAATGGGCTTCCTGAGTGGAGGTGGAGGGTTTTATCACATTTGTTTGTTTACTGGCGTATGCCTGCATGCGTGTGTGAGTAGGTCAGAGTGCGGCCGTCAGGAGTTCATTTTTCCTTCCACCCTTTGGGTCCCAGGGATGGAATCCAGGCCCTCGGGTTAGGTGGCAAATTCCTTTCCTGGCTAAGCCATCTTGCTGGCCTGAGGTGAGGGATTTTAATGATGTCTTTGGAGGAAGAGTTGGAAGTTCCACCCTGTTGTGTAGAATTACTCCCTGGAGACCCACTGACTAGCCAGTGAGGATAGGGTTCTGTGAATCCATCTCAAGACTGGGAGGAGTGTGGCAGCTTCTCCTTGGGTCTTTGTCCTGACATGTTGGGCTTGTCCCATACTGATCTGTGTCTTGAAGACATCCCTTTTACTGTTCTAAAATCGTAACTATGCTTCCCGCACAGAGAAAAGGAAGTGGGCGCCAAGTCCTGTTCCTAGCTAAGGGCTGTTGGCACTTGGTTGCTGTTGAGAGAGAGGGAAAATCAGTTTTCTTCCAAGATGTTGCAAACTGGTATCTTAGGGTTACTACTGCTGTGATGAAACACCGTGACCAAAAGAAACTCCAGGAATGTAGCCAGAAGTTTGCCTGTGTCCCACAGCCGCTTGGTCCCAAGTAAACATACAGAGGCTTATATTAATTACAAACTGGTCTATGGCTCAGGTTTCTTGCTAGCTAACTCTAACATCTTAAATTAACCCATTTCTATTGATCTATGTATTGCCACATGACCTTGGCATTACTTGTCTGACGACATGTTGTTGCTCCTTGGGCAGCTGGATCGTGTCTCCCCTGACTCTGCCTTTCTTCTCCCTCTATCTCTCTTGGATTTCCTGCCTGGCTATAACCTCTCTTGCCATAGGCCAAGGCAGCTTTTTTATTAACCAATGGTAGCAACATTCCTAGCATACAGAAAGACCATCGCCAGCATTTCCCTGTTTCTGTCTAATGAAAAAGGAAGGTTTTCATTTTAACATAGTAAAATTACATATAACAAGACAGTTATCAAGAAGGAATTACAGTTACAATATCTAGTCTATTTGTATTTGGCAAAAGTAAAGAAAATATTCTATCATCTATCCTATTTTTGTGAGTCTAAAGTTTTATATCTAATTTATCTTTTATCATGTCCAAGGAAAACTATAATTATAACTATCTAGTCTTCAACTCCATCAAAGACCCCAGAAATATATAATATTATCTGAGTAAACAGGAAGTGCTTTGCAAGCAACTTCCATATTTCTAGAAATGACAGAGACATCTGGCTGTCTGGACAGTCACCCAAAATTCTTTTTTAATATTGGGGCATTTATTTTAGTCTACAGGCCTAGAGTCTCTGGCATACTTTTCAATGAAGCAGAGAATTTGAAGGACTGTTTTGCCTATTGGCAAAGTTCATCAGTTACTTTTCTCTGTGTCCTGTAGAATGTCTGGCAGTTTCTTCTGTGAAGCAAGAACCTGAAGGACCATTCTGCCTTATTTTGGCAAAGTTCAATGGTCGTTTTCTTATGGGTCCTGCATGTCCAGTTTATACACCACATTGTCAAGCAATCCAGGCAAGAGTAGTTTCTTGCTCAAATGGCTAGCCTTTTCCATATTGTAAGCAAACTCCATAATGAGTTTCTTCAATGCCCATCATCCTTTTTGAAGTAATTGGTGCTTCCGGGAGCAGACATGTCTCATTGTCCAGAAAAGTCTAAGTTCTTAAAAACATTTTAAATGCTGTATTCTGTAGGTGTTTGAAGTGTTTGAAGATTACCTACCTAATTAAAATGTATCTTTGTATACCTAGAAAACTTAACTAACATGACTATAAGTCTGATTATCATAGATGACCAATTATTAATCTTTATTTCTTAATTATACATTACAATTTTAAATGAGTTGCATAAACATAATACCTTAAACAAGAGTAGAAATATACATACAGTATAACAAAATTGACCTTAAATTTGTATCAATAAAACAAATCTATATCAGTGTAAAGTATTTTGAGATTAATAGTTGTTTTTTGGATCAAAGTAGATTCAATAATCTACCTTTTTATCATTCCTATATCAGAAAGTGTTTATTTAGCCTACATATCCTAAGTCATAGTCCACTGAGGGACACTAAGGCAGGAACTCAAATAGGACAGGAATCTGGAGGCAGGAGCTGAAGTAGAGGCTATAGAAGAGTGCTGCTTACTGTCTTGCTCCTCATGGCTTACTCAGCCTCCTCCTCCTTCTTTTAAAGAACAGAGGAACATCAGCCCAGGAGTGTTCCCACAATGGGCTGGGCTCTCCCCCATTAATCAAGAATTAGGAAAATGTTCTACATGCTTACCTGCCTACAGTCTGATCTTATGGAGACATTTTCTCAGTTGAAGTTCCTCTTCTCAGATGACTTTAGCCTGTGTCAAGTTAACATAAAATTAGCCAATACACTTGGTAACGCACTCCAGGACAGGTCCTACATCCAGGATTGTTGGCTAACACAAGCTGGACTCTATGAGGTGGGGTGGGGGTGGGGGGTTAGGGTGGAGTGGGAGATGGATAGACTAGATAGATACATTGGTAGACAGGTAGTTAGGTAGATAGATGATAAGTAGATTAGGTAGGTAGAGATAGAGATAGATAGATAGATAGATAGATAGAGAGAGAGAGAGAGAGAGAGAGAGAGAGCGCACATGAAAAATTGGATAGGTAGATGGGGGAGGATCTGGATGGAGTTAGAGGGAGATGAATATGATCAAAATACATTGCATTTTCAATTAATAAAAAACATTATTTTGGCCGGGCAGTGGTGGCGCACGCCTTTAATCCCAGCACTCGGGAGGCAGAGGCAGGTGGATCTTTGTGAGTTCGAGGCCAGCCTGGGCTACCAAGTGAGTTCCAGGAAAGGCGCAAAGCTACACAGAGAAACCCTGTCTCGAAAAACAAAACAAAACAAAACAAAACAAAAAACATTATTTAAAATACCATTTATTTAGAGAATGGTTTATACCTCTTTCCAAAATAATTTTATCTAGTAGTCTTTAGGCTTTTGCAAATAGCCTTTGAGAGCATAATTATCATGTTTAAATTACAATTGGCCCTCCATATCTATGGGTTCCACATCCATGGATTCAGCCATCCTCAGAAAGAAAATAGAAAATAGATTTTAAAAGACTCTACCTTTCCTATACACAGATAGCTCATTTTTTCCCCTCTTACCATCACTCTCTAAAAAGTACCGTGGAACAACCATTTAGCATTTCTAGTGTTAGGTGTCTCTACCTAAGTAGAGGTGAATTAAATATTCTAGAAGATATGTGCAGATTTTTTTTTTTTTTGCAAGTGCTACACCATTTTATATAAGGGACTCGGGGACTTTGGTTTTTTAGGGGTGGGTCTGTGCTATGGAATGATGATGTCTCTACTTTAGATTTCAGTCAGAAATGCACTGTCTGTTTGCAGTACTTATCAGTTAGTACCACTAAAGCCTGCGACTTGTTCACGGTATTTTATAGTCACGGTGAATCTGTGTCCCTCACTCTTACATCCACAGTGAGGTCGGTTTCTGCTGTGTGCCGTGGCACGTCTCTCTTGCCTCCCTTGGCGCTTGTACTTGGCTCTTCTCTCTTTGGGCTGCTAGTCTTTGCATAGCTTCGTTTTTGTCTCATCTTGTTGTGTGGAAACAAAGGAGGTCAGCTTACTGAATTGCAAACTCCAGTAGAGCTGGGTACACTTGAAAGGGAAGGCAGATTTCTGGGTACATCCTTCTGTTCATGCACTCACCAGGAATTTACCAAGAGAATGAACAAGGGTGGGGGCACAGCTTCGGGGTGATAGGCCAGGTCCTGCTCAGGTGCATGAATCACCACCAGAAGTCTTAGTGATTGCTTTGGCTTAAAAGTGAAGTCTGGGATAACTATGCTACAATCCACAGCCCAAGAAAAGCTAGGTAACAAGGAGGATCCAAAGAGGGACACACATGGATCGCCCTAGGAAGGCAAAATAGATAAGATCTCTAGGTAAAGGGAGGGCAGAGGGGAGGGGATAAGGGATAATAACATGAGGGAACAGGATGGTTGAGTTGGGGGAGGGACGGAGAAGGAGAGCAATGAAAGAGATATCTTGATAGAGGGAGTCATTATGAGGTTAGGGAGAAACCTGGTGCTAGGGAAATTCCCAAGACTCCACAAGGATGACCCCAGCTAAGACTCCTAGCAATAGTGGAGAGGGTGCCTGAACTGGCCTTCACTTGTAATCAGATTGGTGACTACCCTAACTGTCATCATAGAGCCTCCATCCAGTAACTGATGGAAGCAGATGCAGAGACCCACAGCCAAGCACCAGGCCTAGCTCCTGGAGTCCTGTTGAAGAGAGGGAGGAGGGATTATATGAGCAAGGGTGCTTAAGATCATGATGGGTTAACTCACAGAGACAGCTGACCTGAGCTAGTGGGAGCTCACTGACTCAGGACTGACAGCTGGGGAACCTGCACTGGACCAAACTAGGCCCTCTGAATGAGGGCACCAGTTGTGTGGCTTGGGCAGTTTGTGGGGCCCCTGGCAGTGGGACCAGGATTTATCCCTAGTGCATGAACTGGCTTTTTGGAGCCCATTCCCTGTGGTGGGACGCCTTGCTCGCCTTGATGCACGGGGGAGGGCTTGGTCCTGCCTTAACTTGATGTGCCAGACTTTGCTGACTCCCCATGGGAGGCCTGACCCTCTCTGAGGAGTGGATGAAGAGTAGGCTAGGTGGGCGGGGGGCGGGGGCGGGGAGTGGGGGGAGGAGAGGGAGGAAGAACTGTGATTAGTATGTAAAATGAAAAAAAAATTAAAACGTGAAGTCTGAGCAGAAACCTTTACTTTAAGGGTCTCCATAATCAGTGAAAAGGCACGTTGTAGGCTGCCCCAGCTAAGGCAGAAAATGGAGGTGAATGAATTGTACAGTGTGATCTAGAGTCTTCGTAGAAACATAACCTGAAGTTGGAACAAGAGGTTTTCTTTGACCATCTTTAAGTTGTTGGACCAATATAAGTTTAACATCCCTTATCTGAAAATACAAAATCAGAAATACTCCAGAACCCAAACCCTTCTTAGAACTGAAATGATACTAAAAGTGGAAAATTCCAAACCTTACATCATGTGACAGGTGTCAATCAAAATGCACCTCAAAACTATTGTTTGGATACGTTTAGGATGTGTGTATGGGACGTAGATGAGACTTTGGTTCTACCTTCAAGCTATGTCCTTATGTATGGGCAAACATCCCCAAATCCAAAACCATCTGAAACACTCTCCATCCGAGGCATTTTTCATAAAGGATTCTTAGCCTGAGGATCTAGTATTTTAAAAAATGCGTTTTAGTTTTGCATCTTAATTATGCATTGGATAAGCATCCACTTTTTCTCCCTTGGAGGTCTTTGAACATTTTATTGGCATACTTCATTTATCTGGATCATGTGCATTGAAGCGAATCAGAAGCATCAGGAAAAAAATCCATGTGGTGCAGATGATAATCTGCATTATATATCATGAGAAGTCCCCTCTCTCCTTCTGGCCTGTTTTCTTTTGCTCTTGGTTTCACTGAGAAACCCACTCAAGCACACCTGTATTTTCTGGGTACCTACTCTTTTGCAGGGGGCAGTGCTAAATATTCAGAATTCAAAGGACAATAACCAATATGTAACTAGTGGAAGAAGCAGAGTTTTACAAAAATTATTTTATGGTATTTGAGTTAAGTACTAGCGTGAATTGTTTGGGGCAGGTTTTAAGATTAGAGTTTGTGGCTTACTAGAGACTTCCGGGATAAACTTAGAAGCCCATGATTCCTCGATATGTCAAGTTGCTGTTCAGCACAAGGTTAGAGAAGATTTTTTTAGAGGAACAACGAGGACCCCAGAGTGTCTGGGGCTGAAGAAATAAGAGGGAGGGTAGGTATGTAGTCCATATGGATGTTTTGATCATTTGTGAAGGAATGTAGAAACTCTTTGACTAACTTGTGGTAGGTTAAACTCACCTTCATCTTGATCCTCTAGAAGATTTCAGATGTAAAGACTGTCAAAACCTATTGGGTGAGGCAATTTGATTTACTTAATCTGACTGACTACCTGGTGAATTTGTAGGTCAAAGCCTAGGAAGCTTATTTATTTCAATTCTTTTCTTCCTTTAAGATGGGGTGTCATTACTGAATTGGAAGTTTCTGGTGGCAGCCATCTCATTTTCTTTGGTCTTCACACCTCCCTAGGCATCTAACATAGGAAAAAAAAAAAAAACACATCCACCCCAGGAGATAAAGACATCCCATTTAGGGCTCCATGGTCT
The DNA here is from genome assembly GCF_049852395.1 of Peromyscus maniculatus bairdii. Classification (NCBI taxonomy): domain Eukaryota; kingdom Metazoa; phylum Chordata; class Mammalia; order Rodentia; family Cricetidae; genus Peromyscus; species Peromyscus maniculatus. The sequence goes on along the minus strand of NC_134872.1, from coordinate 29,604,279 downwards.
CTCACTGTTTGGACACTGTCCAGTTGTATGTGAGTCTCTGTGTTAATTACCATCTACTGCAAGAAGCAGCTTCTCTGATGATAGATGAATGGTGCCCTGATCTATAGGTATCATTAGGAATCATTAGGTGTCATTAGGAATCATTTTATTGCTTATGGGCATTTAGCAGAATAATAGTTGTAGGTTTTCCCCCTGGCTCATGATCTGTCTAGCCTCAGGTTCTTGGCCTCATCAAAACATGTCATTTACTGGTTCCATCTCATGGAGTGGGCCTTAACGCCAGTCAAGAAGTGGTTGGTTACTCCAATAACATCTGAGCCGCTATTGTACCAGTATATATTGCTGGCAGGTCTCCGTTGTAGGTGGCAAGGTTTGTCGCTAGCTGATACTAATGGTTCATTTCCACCTCTGGTAGTTTGCAAAGTACTCCCTAGTACCATGGATGCTAGCAAGTATGGGTGAAGCTTCTAATTGGCGCCAGATTGATTTCTCCGTGTTTGATGACGTAAGCAGGCATTGTCTTCAGCGATGAGGCTTACCCTTACCATCAGGTTGTGGAGGGTAATGAATAGCCTTGGAAATGACCTATGATATTTGGAGGGGTCTATGGGACCCCTTTGGTCAATACTTCATTCCAGGTACTGGGGCTTTTACTTGGTAGTATAAATAAGGTGCCTAGCTGGGACATTCTCTGCCCTGTTATATGGCGACTCTATTTAAATTCCTTTTATGTATGTATACGTTTTAGGAAGCTCCTGTGGTAGTAGGTTCCCATATGGCCTTTCAAAAGGTCTTTCGTGTTGGTTGTCCCGTTCCCTACTCCCCCTTTCCCCCTCCCCTCCCTTCATCCTCCCCATTTAACCCACCTCCTCTAATTCCCCCTTTATCTCTCTATAATACTCTATTAAATTTCCCCTTCACTGAAGGATCTTTTCCTCTCCACTGGTCCCTACCTGGTTACCCAGCCTTCTGTTATTTGGATTGAAACACACATACCTTAGGTTTAAAAGCTAATATGAGAGAAAGCATGCAAAGTGTGCTTCTCTGGGTCTGAGCTACCTCACTCTGGATGATTGTTTCTAGCTACATCCATTCACCTACAAATTTTATCATTTCATTTTTTTTTTAGCTTGTGAATAACATTTCACTGTGTACCACATTTTCATTATCCATTCACCAGTCAGTGGACATCGAGGTTGTTTCCAATTTCTGGCTATTCTGAATAGAGCATCAGTGAGCATAAGCAAGTATCTATGTAGAAAGATAAAGAGTCTTTTGGGTAGATGCCCAAGAGTGGTGTAGCCGGATCTTAGGGTAGATTGAGTTTCAGCTTTGTTGTGGAACCTCCACACTGATTTCCATAGTGGCTGTGAAGTTTGCACCCCCACCCTCAATGAGTAAGCTCCCCCTTTCCTCACATCCTTGCCAGCATGAGCTGCCACTTGTTTTATTGGGTTTGGCCATTCAGATGAAAGATAGGAAACACCATCTTCAGTGAAGTCCTTTGATAGCTCACACAGTCAGCTTCTTTAACTCCTCAGACATGGAGTTGTCATCTCTTTATCTTCCTCGTTTAAGTTTCAGAACTCTTTACGAACCTTCCCTGTTTCAGTGTGTAGAGCTCCGATGAGCTCTTCTAGATCCAACGTAATCCGAGTGTGATGGAGGCAGACGTTGTCTTCAGTGCGCTCCTTGTTCTTGTGGTGAGCCCTCCGTGGTCTCCTGTAGTATAGGTTCTCTAGGGTGTATTTGAATAATTGCAACTTTTTAATATTCAGCTTTGTTGTCAACATTCCCACTCATTATCCATGTCACTATTTTGTCTCAAGAATTCAGATTCAGACTTATTCTTCAGACCCCCAAGAACCCATCACAGAACAAAGAAGAGCTGTTGGCTTTTGTGTGGATCTGCTCTTCTTCCCCTTCCCCTTCCAGATTCACTTTGTTAAATTTCATATGTTCTTCACTTAGATCTAATTAACATTTTTAATCCATGTGCAGTGTAGTTCTGGAAACCACATACTAGACCTCATAGGTGTCCCTGGTGGCACAAAATGTTTAATGAGCAAAATAATTGTGTTGTAGTGGAATGAATATGTATATAGTCACTGAATGAATGAATGAATGAATGAATGAATGAATGGAGGACTTTGTGGAAATTTGAGAAATTGACTTCTCAGTGTAAGACATTTGTGTGTGTGTGTGTGTGCGTGTTGTGTTTGGAGGTTTTGGAAGACAACTTTTTTCTTTTGGAGTTTAACATCGCATATATGTATAAATTTAACCCAAATGAGAGTGTGTACCTAAACTGGGAATCAAATCCTGTAACTGGGCCTCGGAGGGGTCTGGGAAGTGCAGCTAGCTAAATGAAGCCAGTAGGGTGTGCAGTACATACAGTGTGTCCCGTCAGTGAAATGGCGTATTTGCAGCTGGGCAGAAACTAACAGTCAGAATTATTAGGCTGTAGTTCCTACTCAGACAGGCAACCTTTCGTCTTGCATTCCAGAGGGGATGTTTCAGGAGTAGGAGTTGGAGGTAAGAAAAGCGGTCTATCTCTCTCCAGGGTGGCTTACAGACTACGCCTGCATTAGTTGAAGAAGGAGATCCCAGGGGCTTGGAGCAGCAGTGCGTGTGGGGAGCCCCATGAGTTCTTCACTGACAGCCCAGAGTTCTCTTGCTTTTAATCGTATGTTTCCTACCCCTGAGACGTTCCTCATAGGGGGAAATCGAGGGGCCAAAATTGGTTGCAGGAAGCTGAGACTCATGTTCCTCAGCTGGCAGGAGTTTGTCTTAAGATTTCTTGTGGAGAAATCCAGGCACGCTAACTACTGACCATGAGGCCTGAACACCAACAGCGCCTCAGCCTGTTCCCTATAGTGCTCCGTGACCCTCCCAGCATCTGCTCCTGCCCTGCTGAAGCCCCTGTCTTCTTCTTGTGGGTCCTACCTGCTTCCTTTGCCGCCTGCTTCTTTTTGCTTCCTGCAAGTAGCCTTGCCTGATTCTGCATCTGCTTCTGGTCTTGTCTCGTAATTCCCAGCCCCCGAAGGAGCAATCAGGCTAGCCTAGGGATACATGTCTCAGCTGGGTACGCAGGCCATCGGCCAGTTGGGACCAGATGACACTCTCAGTCAATCAGGAGGTAGTGCAGCCTCTTGGGTTCCACCAACTCCCCGGATTTAGTGGGGTGGCCTGTGTGCAGTGGTGGCATGTCTGTGGAGTTCTCCCTATCCTTGAGATATCCCAGAGGCAGGTTTCTCAGAGTGAGACTCCTCCAGTCCTCCTCCAGTCCTCCTCCAGTCCTCCTCTTGCCTCGCATTTTAGGATTTCTTTCCCTGACAAAAGCTGGTGGAGTGTGTGTGTGTGTGTGTGTGTGTGTGTGTGTGTGTGTGTGTGTCCGTGTCCCCGTCCGTCTGTCCGTCCGTCCGTGTGCCTGCAGAAGAAGTGAGAAGGAAACGTGGAACACTGTCTGCTCGTCTGTTTTCAATGTTATGTTTCTGTGTCAGATTCTTTTTTCATATAAACTGGTTTTTCTAGAAAACTTCAGGTTAGCTGAAAAAACCCACGATGCAGACAGTGCTTGGATGCCCATCACCCCGTGTGCCCTGGGGACACCTCACTGTTGCCCCAGTACGTTGGTCAAAAATAACACATCAACACTGGTTCATCACGAACAGCTGAATTACAGACTCAGTTTGGGCTTCTCCACTCTCCCCGCTCTCCTTGCAAAACCTCAGCTCTGACCTCAGTGGGAACACGAGGCGGTTTCTTCTGGATGAGCATAGCTCAGCAGCACATTTCAGGTTGCCTCCAACATAGTGTTCTGGTGCGGCAACAGTCTCAGGAAACCTTCATAGTTACAGAACAAAGGAAGTCATAAGCCAAGGTACTTTAAAATATGTTGGTGGGAATATTAGGTAGGTTTCAGAAATGTGGAAAAATCTCTCCTGTAGGTCTCAGATGTCCTTTGGGTTGGTGGAAGCTAGAGATCCATTTGTGCATTCCAAAAAGATTTACCTGGAAATCTTACAAGGATGGACGGCTGGGTCAGATACATTAAGAGGGCTAAAGATAGCTCAACACAGTTTGGCTTTAGACTTGCAAGATTCTAGCCCTCTCCAGTTGCAGGAGTTCTTCTAGTCAGTCAATTGGCATTTTAGAATCTTTAACACAAGTGTAGCGTTTTTCTAGGAACTTCAGTTCACACCATTTCTATTGTTTTTTTTTTTTTCTTTTTCAACATCTAACTAAGCCAGGGTACCACATTGTGCTAAGCACTGTAAGATTTAGTGTGAAGAAAGGAGTCCAGGCAGGCATGGGTGGTGCCTGTTAACCCTAGCACTGCAGAGGCAGGTGGATCTCTGTGAGTCTGAGGGCAGCCAGGGGAGGTAGTGAGCCCTTGTCTTAAAAAAAGAAAAGGAGAAGAAGGAGAAGGAAGGAGGAAGAGGAAGAGGAGGAGGAGGAGGAAGAAGAAGAGGAGGATGAAGGAGTCCAATTGCACAACAAAGTCCTGAAAGCCCCTTTGTCCCCCGGTCCTTACCATGGAACTGCTTCCAGACATCTCTTCAAGAATACTTCCCCGTGACCCTTCTCTCTGGCCCAGGGCCCTTCAGTAGATACCCATTGCTGAGCACAGCAGGTCCAGGCTCCTTCCTCAGCCTGAGTGCAACCCTGCTGCCACCATGTCTCTCTGAGTCCTCACCCTTCCGCCTCCCTCAGCCAGGCTCTGGGTCTGTGTTGCGGTGTCTCTGAGAACATGTTCCTCCTGCTGCTCTCTTAAGCCATTTCTCCACAGCCCACACCCGTCTTCACGCTTGCTTGCGGGGAGTTGAGTCGGCATTGTTGGCCTCCTCTCTGGCCTCAGTTGAAGTCTTAGTGCGGGTCTGTTGTCACAGCTGGAAGAGCGGGTGTTGACTGAAATCACCTGAAGGCTGTACCCTCTTGGCTGAGAGGAGGAGGAACCCGCTTCGTATTTTAGAAACATTCTCTGTACGATAAACATGGACACAGCAAGGTGAATTTGGACAAAGGAGAACCAGGATGGAAGTACAGCTTTGAGATCTTGCCTTCACATGAGGTCCTGGGCTCGGCACTTTGCACTTCAAAGCAAGCAAACCCAACTGGATAAGCGTTGACTCTGCTGAAGTGTGAGCCAGCGAACATCTGTCTAGTCATCATAGTCATTTGATTGAATTTTTGTTCTTGAGTGTTTTAGGCCTTGGACTACCTAAGAAGTTAGACAAGGAATACTTGTTGCACGATGAAGTGTAAAGGGATGATGTTCATACCAAAGATGGTCAAGTGGATGATGGACACACTGCATTGAAGTTCAGTTCAGTTGATCCTTGGTATCATCGATTGAATCTGTGTAAATATAAAGTACTTAAGTTCAAATAATTTCTCATTTTCCTAAATGAAGAATTTTTTTTTTTTTTTAAAAAGCATCAGGCTAGCTTGGGTGTTTGAATTTTTAGAAATAAGTGGAACACCCAAATATCCACTTTTAACATTTAGCGACTTTCATTATGAATTTTAAAAATCACATAAAATCATACTAATTAAAATTGTTTTCACTCTCATATTTTATAAACTAAGTTAATCCAGAAATCCCCTCTGAGTTTTTAACTCAAAGAAATAATGTTGCCGTCGCTGTGGAACCCGTTTGATCAGAGTTTATCACTCCACACATTTTGTAGACATTTTGTCCAAAGCTGTACGACTGATTCACTCAACAGTAGAGCAGGTGACTTTTTGAGAGTGGCGTTTCAAGGATCATTTACCTCAGCCAGCTTAGGCACTTATTCCTGGAGAGGGTGCAGTTGCCTCTTGAAGGCCACACCTTTGTGTGTGTGTGTGTGTGTGTGTGTGTGTGTGAGCGCACTCGAGCGCTGGGACCAGGGCACTTGAGTGTTGTGCCAGCTCTTCACAATTCAACTTTAACTCTGTCTTCTCTATTAAATAATCATAGTGATTAACTATTTCCTATCCTACCCGCCCACGTATCTGATTCTTCAAATACGTGGTCCAGTCCTGAAAGCAATATGCCAACTGATGCTATCTTATATCTTCCTTGCTGGCGACCATTTGATCTGTACAGCAGTATGGCCAGGGTAGGAATTATTTATAGCTTCACAGATAGGGAAGGTAGTACATTACTTGTCCCAGGGCCCACACAGGTGGCCACGTGGTGCCAGAGGCCACTCTGAGACATCAACAGGAGGACTGTGTGCTCTGGAATCCCATAGAGCCTGAATCTCAACATATAGTATCTCTGAGTGAGCGCCTCAAACCTTCAAGCCTCAGTTTTCCCTCTCTATAGAATGGACACACACAGTGCTTCATGAGGTAAATGACTCATTCCTTGAGCTTTGGTGCAGGCCTGTGTACCACGGCCTCTCCAAAAATGTGACATGTCTAAGCTGTGCAGTTGTGTGTGTTCCATGGGTACACCTCCAAGTGCTTTAAGTTGTGGTCTGCCCTTCTTGGAGTGATGCCTCACTATGCTGGGGTTTCAACTTCTGCTTTCTCCTATGGGAGTCCTAGAGGCTTCTTAGAGGGTCAAGCCAGTGTTAAGCTGTCCCTACACCCTCAGGCTCAAATCAGCAAGTGTTGGTCTTCATTCATAAAAACAGACATTTGTTAAACAAAGGCTTGGCCTTTCCTAGCAGGATGAAGCATAGAGGCAGGTTTTTTTTTGGGGGGGGGGGGAGGGGATCTTGTGACTGTGCATTGGCAATGGCCAGCGCCTTGAGGGAGGCCTAGCCTGTCTGTCCTAGTCAGAAGTTCCACTCAGACGCTTCAGGGTGGCCGTGGGATAGGGGAACCCTCTTTGCCGCTCGCCTGCTCACCCCTGCTGTGCCGTGTGGTGCTTACTGTGTGTTCTGGTTCTGGTTACAGAGAATGAGCAGGCCCCTGAGCGCCTGGCGGTCTCTTAGCCTCCTGGCAGCTGCTTCCGTGTGGGGTTGGCATTTCTGCTCTGGCAGGGCCTCCCCTTGCAGAGTTCAGAAGCTGCGCTGCATTCAAGAAGCGTTTGCCAAGGCCAGCGAGGCAAGTGAATGGTTGCCCAGAAAAGTAGACAGGGCTCGATTGCCAGGGAGGCTTGTCCCTAGGGGACAGTGGCCTCAGAAAGCGACAGACGGTGTAATTTTTATCTGCAGTTTTAGAAAGAACGGTAGGACCTATTTTGGTTCGCCAGCCCGACTGAAAAATGGAAGCTACACATCCGGCTGGGGCCCCGAGTGGGACTGACAGTGGTGGGCACTCTGAGGTGCACCTGCCACGTGTTTTCCTGGTCGCTTGAATTTCCTTTCATTAGTACTCGAAAGGTAATTACTTTTCAGTATATAGTGACTGGTGGAGGAATGGTCCGATTGGACATGTTATCAGGCAAATGGCTCTTTCCTGTTCACTGTGAGTAAAATTGGGTGTAAGAAGTTCCGAGCATGTGTATCTAAACAAACAGCCACAATGCAAGGCTGGATTGTTAGGTCACTGGGAGAGAACATACGGTGCAGAGAGGGGGGCTTGTGTTTTAGGGAGATTCTAAATAAAAAACATCTCGTTTTGAGTCTGTGATCTAACAGACTTAATTTGTGTGAGGCAAACACAACTCAGCTGGGACTGGACTGAGCCTGGAGGACTGGCTTGGGGCACTGGTGGCTTCTGATCGATCCATGCTAGACAGGAAAGGGGAACCACATTTTCTTGTCAGGTAACGGCTTTCTCAGCATGGATGCCGCCCATTGCCCTGCTGTCTGCCAGTCAGTTACCTGCTGGCTCCTGCTCTGTGTTGGCACAAGGTCTTGGCTGTCACAGGCACGTTTCATACCATTTCCCAGGCAGGTTTTAATTCCCTCAATCACTGCGATTGTCTCATCTGACCAGGTTGCTCTTGTGTTTTCCATTTTGACCTTGGAAGAGAGCAGATGTGCTCTCCTCATCCTTGAGATGCCCCACTAAGGTCTTGGTGTTTAATATGCCATTGCTGAGCCTTCTAACTCATGCTTGAAGATGTGAAGATGAAGATAACCAGGATGCTTACGCTTTATTGGGCATGTCCCTTAGCATTCGCACATATGAATCCATAGACTCTGGCGGCAGTCCAGCAGGGGGTACCACCATCATCACTGTCCTAGATCCGAGAGTAATGAGACACAGAGAGGATGAATAACTTGTGTGAGGTCACACGTGTGAAGAGGCAGAGCCCAGAAGCGATGCTAGGGAGCAAAAAAGCCTTAGAGCTTATGTGCTTTACCACCATGCTGGACTAACCTGTGCAAGTTCCTTTCTGTAAACTCAAAGCACGCAGGGCCAGCTACCCAGTCCTTGATGTAGACACTGATTCGTGAGCTTCAGTATGGCTGAGGCAAGTAAACACCCCTCTCCCCCAAAACGAATCAAAAGGCAGTTTGTATGAGGGTTTGGAGTTGAGGTAGGAGATTCATATTACAGGAGATTCTACCCCCTTTTCTCCTCATGAGGGATCTTTGAGGTAAATGTGTTCCATGGGGTACACGTGAAGACTGGGGTGTGTTGGAGCAGAGAGGTACTGGAGCATGGCACCTGCCACTCAGCCTTCTGATGTAGCACCTGCCTCAGCTGGTTGAAGTCACTTAGAGCCGCCACACCCTTCCGGACCTTGGAAGCTGTGTGGCTTCCTTAAGTAGAACCCTGCCCTGGTGCCCCGAACTTTGTGAGTCTTGGCCTATCTGCCACAGGTCACTGAATCATGGCTTACCCACAGCCTCAGCCCACTCACTGTTTGCTGGCTCAGAGTCTCACTTCCACACTGTTCACCACTGTGTCGTTAGAGAAAAAAAAAAAAAAATCATTCCCAAGGATTCCATGTCCCGCTTGTTTCTTTCCCTGAGTTTTAAAAATAAAGTTGAAATTCTTGTAATTGCCCAATTTAATAACCCCTGTGTCTGACTTTAAGTCTCTTTTATTTAGTCTCAATTGGTAAAGTTTTCAGTGCGGTATAAATGATAGCTGCAGACTCTCAGGAGACCCTCTTGGAGGAGGCTGCTTCTCGGGGAGGTACAAAGTCGGGGTTTGCTCTCCACTGTGTCTTGCCACTGTGGATGGAGGCTGCACCTAACTCTTCAGGGCCAGCCACCCTACGCAGGTGGTGAGGCCTCTGCTTGGGCCCGAGTTCTAAGCAGAATTCACAGGCAGCTGAAAAGCATGGAACACGGTGATTTGGGATAGCCAGAGTGAGCAACTGCCAGCTTCAGGCCCAGCGGCTCCCCCTGAACAGTCAGTCCTACAGGAAAGGAGTCTGCATTTGAACTCATTCCGCTGGGAGACCGAGAGGCAGGGAACCTATTGCTCTAGAGCCCCATTTTCTTGTGCCACCTCCTTGGTTTCATTACACCAGGTCCTGCTTTGTACACAGGACCTGGGCAGGGTGCACACATGTTTGCCCTGCAGGGCTGTGCGGTGTCTGGGTTTGATTCATTGGTCAAATGAAAGATCAAGTCCAGAGAAGTGGCACACTTTCTGTCCTTCTGACAGTGCCTGCAGGGACAAGTCCTTCCTCTCCATCCAGCAGGGTTTGTTTGGTTTTGGGGGCACAGTTGGTTCCCCCCCCCCAGCCCCGGCCCCCACCCGGATCGCCTGCCTAGCACTGAAATACAAGAAATGCAAACTGCTGTATTTGCTGCCAGCTCTGCCGGGTCCTTGTCGCTCCCTGTCCGCAGGCCCTCTGAGAGGCCATGGCTAAAGCCAAGTATTAGCTCTGGGTTATTTATGGGCAGCCACCACGGATAGAATAAAAAGGGTTCCTTCTCTCCACACTGCCTTCCTAAGTGCAGCTGACAGGGGAGAGTGTTTGCTTTCCTGGAGTGCTAGAGAGCAGCTGGCATTTTGTCTATCACCTTTTTCTTTGTTTAACAAAGAAACTGAAAATATTTTTAAAGCGTTCTTTGTCAATCTGAAAAATAGCACCTTGCTGGGAGGGGGAGGAGGCAGCTCCACCTGCAACAGGCCCTCCTTCTTCCCTGCAGGGGAGCTGCACACTGCTCCCCTGGGAGCCCGGGCTTATCTCCCTGAGCATCCTTGGAGGGCTTGGGGACGCTGCTGTGTCTTGATCTGCTTGTGTAGAGAGGTGCTGCTGAAGCAGGCCACAGACCCTTCTCACTGACCTCAGTAACAGTTTTCAGTTTCTCCCCGGATGGAAAGCGATGTTTAGGATTCGATAAAGCCGTCTCTGGTTTCTTAAGGCGATGGGATGAAGTCTGCCAAGTGCACTCTAGAGTTACTGGTTCTAGGACTTAGAATCACCTGGCCCCTTCTGGTCCTGTCCCCGCCAGTGGGTGGGAAGGAGAGGCTATGTGCTCATCTCCTTGATTGTTTGTGCTACCTTTCTTATGGACCAGTCACCATCTCAGATGGTTATAATTTTTCCCTAAAGAATTTTACTTACTAAAATAAAAGGCTATATGCTATGTATATGAGTATCGTCGCCATTTTAAAATGTACCTCCTCCATCCATTTGATAATGTCATTCACAACCAAAGTCAGATTTAATGGCTAGAAAAATAGCCTTTATGTTTACATTATGATCGGCTACTGTCTGGAGCTGCCAGCAGCCCTGCCTGCCAAATTGATTCCCCCTTCTCAGCACTGCTCCAAGTGCCCAGACCTGCCCTGACAGGTGAGGTGATGGTCCGTGCATCCTGCCTGCGCTTAGCTGCGTAGCTGGGCCTCTGTGAAGTGGATGCAGATTCTCTGCCTGTGTGCAGAATGACTGCTGGAAGTCCTTTCTGCACATCTGTTCAAAGCGCACGCTGGAGGAAGTCAGAAGAAAGGCAGAGAAGGCTCGCCAGCGCATTCCGAGCTCGTCTTTCCTTTGAACTTGGCTGTGTACGGGGTGGGGGAATGCCGTGTATGAGTTCTGACGAAGACTGCCGTGGAAATCACCTTTCCCAGAGACAATCAAATTGACATCTTATTTTTATAGGCTGCTGCTGATGGCTTGAAATATCTTCCAGAACCTTGATTCTGTTTCCTCTGGTTTGTGTAACACCCAAATAAACATGTGGGTTAATGGAGATGAATAAATTTGCCAAGCTCCCGTTGAATCTAATTATATTCTGGAGACTTGGTGCTCCGAATATTTCTTGCTGTTTTGTCTTCACAGTCTAAGTACATTTAAAATACCTGGAAATTGTTTAAAACAAAACAAAAAAAACTCATGATGGGTCTTGTATAGTTCTTCCTCTTGTCTAGTGGAAGGGTCTGCATTATGGAATCAGCTCATGTAACCGGGCTAATCCCTGGTTAGGGCATGTTCAATTCAGAAAACATTTTATTAAATACTTACACAAAGTACTTGACTCTCCTTAATGAGAAAATATAAAGGACGTTATGGTATTTTGATCACTAGAAGCAGACGTAATTTCAGTAATTGCTTCCTGGGGAGCAAGCTGAAGACTTGTCTCCCTATGTTTTTACTTTCCAAATGAGGGAACAGAGATGCAGGGGTCAGATTTGGTTCATTTTGAACACAGAGTCTTTAACATCCCAGGTGGGTGCTCATGCCCTCTGACCTGCCAGTCTAGTAGATTCTAGAATCTCTTTATGACTGTCTGAACATATGCTTGGAGTCTGTCACTGTTACCCAGGCTTAGGGCTCTTTTAGGAATCATGGCCTTCTGGGAAGGGCTTGAGAATCCTGGTATATCTCAAGCCAGGAAAATGAGATTCCCTCCCTCCCCTTCCTCTTCTTTTAAGGAGGCGTTTTCAAAATGCAGTGGATTTATAACATTATTACTAATGGGCGTCATTAATTTCCAGATTAGCAAGGAAATGGACTCAACTTTCTTTTTTAATGAAGCTAGGTCACATAAGGCCATCCTCAGGCAAGCTTACAGTGTACTTTGAATGTATCTCCCCATCCATCACTGCCTCTCCTGCTAGTTACCCTTTGTTACTGGGAATTTGATTTTCATTAGCCCGGCATACATTGGCATTAGGTTAGATCAAATCATTTATATAGAGAATTGGTAACTTTTGTGACTATGGCAACATGGGCCTCAGGTTGGATTGTCATCTTGAGACATGAGTGGCCTGATAGGCAGGATGAGAACGTAGCAGCAACTAATGTGGAACAAATAAAGATATGCATTACAGCTGTGGAGCCGGACTTTATACAGTGACTTCTATGTGTGAAAGAATTAAATTTAAGACTCAGACACGTCTATTGCTGGGACCTTCAGGGTCAGGACATGTGGAGGTCATAGCAGTGACAGGTGAGACAGACATGGGGGGACGTCAGGATGGCTTCACTTCACACAGTAACAAGCACCTTCTCCCGTCCCACGATTCTGTGTGGTTTCAATTCCTGGCATTCCGTTAAGATTCCGGATTCTATCAAGGACTCTGTGGTTAAAATCAGTGAGTTATACGAATAGGGACCTTGTGATCAGTGTGCCTGTGGCTTGGCAATGTTGCAGTACAGATCTTTTTATTAGTGTCATCATGATCCCAAGGTGAATACGCAGAGGGAGTGGACCGAAATTATGGAGGAAAAGTTCTCAACTTACAGAACAGCTGGATTTGGCATGGAGAGGAAATGCCAGAAGTCTCATATTTGGAAAGAACAAAGTGGAGCAAATCATCTGCACTTCCTGGAAGTTCAGGCCAGAAACAAACAAACAAACAAACAAAATGCTGGATGGTGTTTCGGTCATCCATTAATTCTCCTTTTTGAAAAAAAAAATTTATCAAGAAAAAATTCATTTGTCATGCAAATTTAACCATTGGAAGTGTACAATTTAATGGTTTTGGTATTTTCAGTAGATGTGTAACTATCACCATTAGACATCTTAGAATAAATATCACCATTGCACCATTCTTAGAATAAATATAAAGTGGTTTTTTTTTTTTTGTTTTGGTTTGGTTTTTTTGGTCATCCCATAAAAGAAAGCCTATCCCTTTCCTCCCATTATGTCCTCCAGCTTCCTCTCTGGGTACATTAGTTACTTTTTTATTCTGACAAGGCAACTTACAGAAGAATGGGTTTGTTCGGGCTTCCTGTTCCAGAGGGCATCTTAGTGAGGATTTCTATTGCTGTGATACAATACCGTGACCATGACCAAGAGCAACTTGGGGAGGAAAGGATTTATTTCACCTTACATTTCCAGGTAACAACCCATCACTGAGAGAAGTCAGGTCAGGAACTCAAGCAGGCCTGGAAACTGAAGGAGCAGGAAGTGAAGAGAAGCCATGGAAGAGGTCTACTTGTTGGCTTGCTCCCCATGGCTTGCTCAGCTTGCTTTCTTTTTATTTTTCGAGACAGGGTTTCTCTGTGTAGCCCTGGCTGTCTTGGATCTCGCTCTGTAGCTCTGTAGACCAGACTGGCCTCGAACTCACAGAGATCCGCCTGCCTCTGCCTCCTGGGTGCTGGGATTAAAGGCGTGTGCCACCACTGCCTGGCTCAGCTTGCTTTCTTATAGCACCCAAGATCACCAGCTCAGGGTGACAATATCCACATCGATTTTGGCCCTTTCTACATAACCATCAAGCAAGAAATGCGCCACAGGGGTTTTTGTCTCAAATGAAGTTTCCTCTTCTCAAATGACTCCAGCTCGTGTTGAGTTGACATAAAACTATCAAGCCTAGAGGGATGAGTCCATCACCATTAGAGAAGTGAGGAAATACTGCAGCAGGCAAGCATGATGGCTAGAACTGGACGATGAGCGCTTACATCTTGATCTGTAACAGGAAAAGGAGAGTAAACTGGGAATGGCAGGCACATGGCTTTTGGAACTTCAAAGCTGGGGGTATATTTCCTCTGGCAAGACCACACCTTAGTAGTAGTAATAATCATGATGATGATGATGATAAAAACAGCAAGGCACTGCCATAAAAGCTTACACACTGATAAATAGAGTAGAATTGAGGACCCACATACAAGCACACACTTAGAGCCACCTGATCTTTGACCAAGAAGCCAACAATCTCTATACATTAGAGAAAACACAGCATCTTCAGCCAATGATGCTGGTCAAGCTGGATAGCTACATCCAGAAGAATGGAACTCGAGCCTTATCTCTCACTTTGAACAAATCCCAACTTCAAATGGATCAAGGACCTAAACATAAGATCTCATTCCCTGACTGTAACAGAGAAGGAAGTAGAGACGGTGCTTGAACTCACTGGCATAGGAAGGGACTCTCTTGAATGGTACCCAAATAGTGCAGGCGTTAGGGCCAGCTCTTAATAAATGGGACCTCATGAAGTGAAAAGCTTCTGGATGGTGAAGGACACCATCATTCTAGTCAAGAGGCAGCCTAAAGAGGGAGAAAAAAAAATCCTCACTAGCTGTCCATCTGCAGTTGTTTGAATATAATTGGCCCCCATAAGCTCATAGGGAGTGGCACTATTAGCAGGTGTGGCCTTGCTGAAGGAAGTGTGTCACTGTGGGGGCTGGCCTTGAGGTCTCCTATCCTCAAGCTACTCTCAGTGTCAAGGGCATCTCCTGTTGCCTTCTGATCAAAATGTAGCTAGCACCATGTCTGTCTGTCTGTCTCCATGCTCTCCTCCAGGATGATAATGAACTGAACCTCCAAAACTGTAAGCAAGCACCCCAATTAAATGTTTTCCTTTTAAGAGTTGCCATGGTCATAGTGTCTCTCCACAGTGTTAGAAACCCTATGACACCATCTGACAGAGGGATGGTATGTAGAATATACAAATCACTCAGAAATTTAAAGTTCAACAAAACTACCCAGTTAAACAATGGGGTGTAGAACTAAACAGAGAGATCTCAAAAGATGAAACACAAATAGCTGAGAAACATTTTTTTTTTTTAAATATTCAACATCGTTAGTCATCAGGGAAATGCAAATTAAAAACTACTTTGGGATTTCACCTTACCACAGACACAATGGCTACGATCCAAAAACAAATGATTCGAAATGCTTCCTTGGATGTAGGCAAAGGGGAACACTTATTCACTGCTGGTGGGAGTGCAAACTGGCATAATCTCTATGGAAATAAGTGTGGATGTTCCTTAAAAAGTGGGAAATGTATCTACTACATGGTGTAGCTAACTCTTGGGCATGTATTCAAAGGACTCTATATCCTAATATGTAGATAACTGCTCACCCATATTCATTACTGCTCTATTCATAACAGTTATAGCCTAAGTGGCCATCAACTGATGACTGGATAATGAAAATGTGGTGTATTTACACAATGGAGTATTTGAGCTGTTAACAAAAATGAAATTATGAAAATTTCAGGTGAATGGATGGAACTGGAAAGAGTCATTCTGAGTGAGGTAACACAGACTCAGAAAGTCAAACATCATTATGTTTTCTTTCATTTGTGGATGTTAGCTTGGAGTCTTTAGATATGTGTGCTCCATTTGGAAACCTTGTAGAAATCAAGAATTAGTGAGAGGCCATGGGGTCAGTTTCTAGGGAGTGGAGCTGGGATGCAGTCGTTTAAAGAGTTAAAGTGAAGATTAGCTCTCATCCATGTAGTAGCTGCCTGCCTGCCTGCCTGCCTCTCTCCCACCCTCTCCCTCTCTCCCCCTCCCTTCTTCCCTCTCTCCCTCCCTCCCCCCTCCCCCCTTCCTTCTTCTCTCTTTCCCTCCCTTAGAACTTAGGTTTCAGCTGGCATGTGCTGGCCTTCATTTTTAATTCTGAATGTAGATCTCTTTTTCAGAATGGCCCAAGAGGCAATGAGAATTTACATATTACATTGAGAACACAGTTACTACAAACCCAGCCCCGCCCTCCTCCACACACGCTGAAGTTAAAAGAGAAAAACACTGAGGGAGGACTTAGGGAACCAGGCAGAGCAGAGCAGGGTGACTCATGCATCTTTGCCTGTAAAGGCCCAAGACAGAGGGAAAGAGGCTGAGGACAAAGGTTTTACAGGGAGTCTTCATGTTTCACTTCTTGACTGAAAAGGCAAATATTTTACAGATGTTTTGGCAGTGGCAATTTAAAAAAAATTGAAGAAAACAAAACACAAAAAGGGGGACAAGTTTGTTTTCTGGAAAGCAGAGGTGACCCTTTGTGGCTGGACCCAGGTACAGAGCAGATGTCTTCTGTCTGTACAACACCATGCAGGCCCAGGGAGGGGAGGACAGAGGGCCTGCCAGCTAGGGCTGTGAGCTAAGCAATGTCCAAGGACGGAGGAAGGATGGCAGCCAGGAACAGGGGAGCCCCACTTCTGGGGCTACCAGCTGTCCCTTGCTCCCGAGGACAAGGTCTAGCCTTCAGACACCCCTCCACCTCCTTGGCCTGACTGCAGAGTAGCTGGTGGCTTCATTTCAGAAATCCACATTCTTTGAGAAAAACCACTCAGTTAAGTTCTGATTTGCACGTGAGGCGGGCATACGTGGTGGGATCTCTCTGAATGGATGAGTTTTTACATGGATTTCTGGAAAGAAGCCTTATCCCCTACAGGCAGGCTCTGTGTGTGTGCCAGAGAGCTCCACATTTGTGTCTTGTTTTTCTAAGCACTTGGGATTTGAGATTTTGTTTTTGAAATGTATTTGACCTAGACTCCTGATTGCTTTTGGCCTCTGTGTGTGTGTGTGTGTGTGTGTGTGTGTGTGTGTGCGCGCGTGCACGCTCGCTCGCAATGGCCTCCAAATATTACCCTTCTGCTTCTAAATACCCAATGCCTGTTATACCCGATTCTGCTGTGGAGTAAATCTCGGTGTTCGGTAGACTGCTGGACCATTTTTTTCCACCTTCCAGTGCTTCGTGGTCATATTACCAAGGGCCCAGTCCTGTAGGTCAGGAAGCATGAGGCGCTATCTTATGGGTCATTTGGAAACTGAAACCAGGATTTCTAGAGATGTGCCACCTTGGCAAAGCTGACGGTCTCCCTGATTCTCTGTGCGGAGGTCACAAAGAGTCCTCCGGCTATTGCTTGAATGCTCTTTGTGGGACAGTGCAGAGGCTAGACAGGCACATGCTTCATATGAAGGTCACGTCATGTCTTTAGGACACAGTTGGTTACCGAGGCCATTGCAGGCACCGTTAAGAGGAATGATGGCTGGCTGTCCTACCCTGACTACCTTGTTGTACACTCCTGGGCTCTGGGCTGTTCACTCCCAGTTATCCTGACTATGGGTCTCCCTTAGCCAGTGACCCAGCCTTTGGCTGTGTTTGCCTGTCTGTCCAGCTCAAAAGCCTGTTGTAGGTCCACACTGTCACTCAATGCCCTGTCATGGTCACGTCACCTTGCTGTCTGCTCCTGACTGTGCTGCTGCCTGGACTCTTCAGCAGCAGAGTGGGGTGTGACCAGTTCCTTCCGTCTGCCCAGCATGTTTACCCAGAAGGCCCCGAGCTTGACCTCCTGGGGGAGTGGCTGGGTGTGAATGCTCTCTGGTGTCACGGTGCTGTGTTGCCAGACTGTGATGGTCTGGCTTAGGCCTGGGCACGGTGAGAAGGTGTGATGTGTGAATTCTAATCGTGTTGTCTGTCTGGAGGAGGGAGCTGGCTTACTGTTCGTCGATGGCCTCCCAGGCTCTCTTTTGGCTGAAGTATACCAGGTCTGTGTAGGATAATGGGAACTATACTCACTCCCTTGGATATGATAAGATTAAAAAGGTCAATTATTGAATCTACTTTTAAAAAGGAACTACTTGTTTTTAATAGGATAAGTAGTGAATTTTTTTTTGTCTGAATCTGTCTAATGTTAATGGACTGGACATTGTTAATGTAATTCTTGACTGTATATATTGGATATACTTATTGGATATAGTTTTTCTTGTATTAGTTATAAGCTTTTTAAAATTGTAGACAAAAAGGGGAAATGTGGTGATATTGTGTTCCCCAATATATTGTGCACCCTAATAAATTTATCTGGGGTCAGAGTACAGAACAGCCACTAGACAGACATAGAGGCCAGAAAATGGTGGCACACACACCTTTAATTCTAGCCTTCTGGAGGCAGAGATCCATTCGGATCTCTGTGAGTTCAAAGCCACACTGGAAACAGCCAGGCATGGTGACTCACGCCTTTAATCCCAGGAAGTGAGCCTTTAATCCCAGGAAGTGATGGCAGAAAGCAGAAAAGTATATAAAGTGTGAGGACCAGGAACTAAAGCTGGTTAAGCTTTCAGGCTTTCGAGAAGCAGTTCAGCTGAGATCCATTTGGATAAGGACTCAGAGGCCAGGATCAGCTGAGGAATTGGCAAGGTGAGATGGCTGTGGCTTGTTCTGCTTCTCTAATCTTCCAGCATTGACCCCAGTACCTGACTCCAGGTTTGTTTTTATTAATAAGACCATTTAAGACTCATGCTACACTCCCTGACTCCCAACTGGACACAACTCATGACAAGTTTCCTTACGGAAGGCTCCTGGAGAACCCGCGCACGGTCTAGAAATGTTCATGTCACTGCTGAGTAGTATGAGCCCACACACAGAGGCCTCCATGTGCTGGGCACGGGGCACCTATCTCCTTGTTGAGCCCTCACTATAGCTCAGTCAATATGCTGTCTTTGTGTGTGTGTGTGCGTGTGCGTGTGCGTGTGCATGTGTGTGTGTATAGTTTGGTACACTAAAGTCACAGAGGGATGGAGGATCTTCTTGTCTAGGATTATATAGCTAGCAACTGGGGTCAATTTATATATATATATATATATATATATATATATATATATATATATATATATGGGCTCCTTAGCTTAGGTACCATATATATAGCTAAAATGCATGGTCTCCGGCATGGTAGGCAAGTCTCTATACCCAGTGAATGTCACAGTTGCTGCCTGGGTAGGTGATGAGGTCCAGGAAGGCAGGGGAATTTCGTTCTTACCCACCTCTGTAGAGCCCTGGAAGGAGAGGTCAGCCCTATGGAATGCTGGGCCTCACTGCAGACAGGGATGCTATACTTCCTGAGGGAGTCCTCACTTACTCCAAGGGCAAGTCTGACCCAACATGGATTCGCTCTTGCTTTGGGAAACCTGTCCTCTGTGCATGGCTTCATCTGTCTGGCCTTATGTACCTTCCTTACACTTCCATAATAGAGTCCATCAATCAAGGAAGCCAGGACAGGAGCTCAAGGCAGGAACCATGGGGACTGAAGCAGAGACCATGGAGGAACGTGGCTGACTGGCTTGCTCACTCTGCCCTCTTATACCACGTAAGACCACCTACCTGCCCACGGGTGGCACTACCCCTATTGGGCTGAGTCTTCCCATATCAATCATTAATTGAGAAAACGCCCTCAAAGACATGCCCGTGGGCCAGTCTGATAGAGGTTTTCTATGTCCTGCTGACTCAAGTTTGTGTCAGGTTGACAAAAATCTGAGCAGTCCGAATCCCATCCTTATTATGGAAGTGTAAGCCAAACAAACACTTTCCTTCCCAAGATGGTTTTGGTTAATGGTTTGCTGAACAACAGGGATCTCACTAGGACAGGCTTCCAGTGTGGCTGCTTTGGAGTTCTACTTGCCTGTAGGTGGACGCAGTCCCTGGGAGGTTAGAGTCCTTAGACCCTGTGGGGTTGGCTCCTCTGGGGGTGTGTGTGTAATCTAGGAGGTGAGCCCCAAGGCCGGTAGTTGCAGTCTCCAGGTACCCTAAACAGTGCACTTAAAGGTCCCACTTGATTCCAAGGACCTCGGGGACTCTAAATGGTATCATCGACAGCATATGTTGAGTATGCACGCAAATCAGAGAATCAGCAATCCAACCCCTTGGAGATTAAAGCTGCACATGGCTATGGGATTTATGGCCCTAAAGAATAGATTTTCGCAGAAGCAAACAGGAACTGCCTTAAACATTAATGGGACAAGCAGCCTTCAATGGTGGCTCTGTGAGGGCAGGAGTGTGTAGGAAGAGGGGCATGGTGTGCTGTCTGCAGAGTGTCCGTCCACCATAAGCTGATAGACGGCAGTTGTTTCCGTTTCTATATAGTGCTATAACAAAGTCTCAGATATCGATTAGCTCTGAGACCCTCACTGGTCTCAGAGGTTGGAGGTCTAAGATGAAGGTGCCTACAGACTCCTTTCTCAACAGGGGTCCTCATTCTGGTTTGCAGATGGCTGCCTTCCTGTCCTGCTCTAAGATGGTTTGCCCGTGTTCCTTGTTAAAAGGACATACACTGCTGCTGTTTCCAAGGCTCTCCCCTGTGACCCGACCACCTCCTAAAAGCCCCTGTGAATTCTGTCACTGTGGGGCTGAGGGCTTCACGAGAGAACTTGGTTGTTGTAAGCGCCACTGAACATGATTCCACAGTACCAGCCTTATAGTGTGCGTCTCCTAGAGGGGACTTTAGCAATGCCTGGGCACAGTTTTTGTTACCACAGCAGCTAAGGAGCACGGCGCTTCTGGTTAGCATGAAGAGACCAGGGATGCTGCCGAGCATCCTACAGTGTGCAGTACAGCCCCTACCTCAGAGATAACACCAGTGACAGAGGTGACCATGACCAGGCCACCTGGTGAGGTGGAAGAAGGAATGTTACAGTTTATTTGCACATCCTCTTACAATGACGGTCAGACTATTGACAGATGACATGAAAACAGATTTAAAAAAAAAAAAAAAAGAAAAAAGAACCAAACTCCGGAGCATCCATTAGCAGAGGCACTATGGGAATAGCCATGTTCTGCCAGTGGAGTCAGATTCATGGGAAGACATTTGCAGTTATTGCCTCAGGCATGGCTGGCTTTGCAGCCTCTGGCTACAGAACTTAACACCAAACCCCAGCCTCCTTTTCTCACAGTCCTCTGCTTGGTTACCTGTGGGCCCCCTTTATCTGTCCCATCTTTCTGCCTTTCCCTCTGTCTTTCTCAGGGATGCCACATCCCTCCTGGTATCCTTGGGTGTGGCTCTAGCACCTGTTTCTAATGTAATTATCATTTTTAGTTGTGTATTTTCTGTGTCCGTGGGGCTATGACTGTTTATGTTCCTAATACATCTGGATAGTTGAGGAGCATTCAGCATGATCGTCGTTTGTTTTCCCGCATCTTCACGGAGGTGGTGATTATCCTTAGAAACCTGACCTTGGCTTCAGAGTGTAGCAGACAGAGCCTGAGAGCCGGCCCTGTGGTCCTGTGCTGGGAAATGGCTACCACACGGTCCTTAGGTAAGCACTTTCCCTCCACAGTCCTCAGTTTCTTCTTCTGGAATACCCACACAGCAACACTTACGTCTCGGAGGCTTCAGACCTCCTGTATAGAGGGAAGATGGAACACATGTCTTAGGGAAGGGCAGTCCTCATTACAAGATTCATGGAATGAGGGTCTGCGTGGCTCATTAGCCGTTTCCAATCCCAGTGGGCACGTTGTAGAGTGGAGGTCACATGGACAGGGCGAAGGCAGCATTTTACCATGATGCATAGAGGGAACTTTGTCTCGTCCTAACACGTCTCAGGGACACAGCTGGCTGATGTGCTGTGGAAATTAGGAAAATTAGACGGCTCTGGGCTGCAGAAGCTTCATGCCACCCGGAGCCCCATGCTGCTGACCTGCCTCTGCTGGGAGATCATTCCCACTCCTGGCCTCCGCACACAGTGAGGGTGATAGGTCCACAACAGGGAACGGTGTAGGGCCCCGGAGCACCTCTTCACAGAGCAGAAGGATGGTGTCTCGAAGAGAGGGACCACACAGCTGTTTTTACCAAGCTGTGAGTTGCTTCGCTGCATGTAGTCGTGCTTTCTGGTCGTCAGTGCCACCCTGTGGTGACAAGGGTGACCACGCTACTTCTATTACCCAGTACTTTACTATTCTTCTGTAACCTCCCAAGTCCCCCTGTGCCTACCCCCCAAAAGTGTCCTTCACTCACATCATCCATGAAGCAGTCCCTGGCCATGTTTTCCTGTGTATGCCTAGACTCTGGGAACGCCTTTTTGCTTTTGTGTTACCTTCCTTCTCCTGACCATGGCTTATCTCTCTCGTGGCCCATAAACTTATTGAGACCAGGGGTCCACCCATGTACTGCCACTGCCCTGGCCTCCTTAGGGAGTGCCTGTGTGGCACCCCAATACATGCTTATGTGCATAACGAGGTTCTGAGTGTAAAACAGAGTAGTCCATGGTTTTATTTGTGCATTTTAACCTCCACCTAGCTCTTGTCATGGTTAGTCTTAAAGAAAGAGGAGGAGGAAGAGGAGGAGGATGAAGAAGAAGGAAGAAGAGGAAGAAGGAGGAAGAAGAGGAGGAGGAAAGAGGAGGAGAAGGAGGAGGAGGAGGAAGAGGAGGAGGAGGAGGAGGAGAAGAAGTCGAAGAAGAAGGAGGAGGAGGAGGAGGAGGAGGAGGAGGAGGAGGAGGAGGAGGAGGAGGAGAAGAAGAAGAAGAAGAAGAAGAAGAAGAAGAAGAAGAAGAAGAAGAAGAAGAAGAAGAAGAAGAAGTCGTCGTCGAAGAAGTCGCCGTCCATCCGCCAGCTGTGTCTTCTTGGACCCCGCCTGACTTTGTCCTGTTTGCGTTGGCTTTTGTATCATTCTCTGCCTCTCTTGGGTGAGCCACGAAGTGAAGTTTGCAGATGCCACTCATCTCTCAGCAGTATAGCCTACCTCTCCAACGAACCAGGCTGCTCCTTCCCGGTATTATCATCATGTCTAAGTGGAATTTCCTAGGAAGCGTATCAAATTCATTCAGTTAATTTCAAATACCAGTACACTTTGAGTTTAACCAATTTCTTTTTCTCTTAGAAAACATGTGGTTTTGGTGAAAACCAGATTCATTCCTTGCTATTAGTCGATGCTCTTCATTGTTTTTTAAAATCTGGATCAGGGTTTCTCAACATCAGAAAATTATTCAAATGCCTACATAAAAGTGCAGAAGAAAGTCCTTGGCTTGTGAGTGCTTAGGATGGCGCAAAACCACTGCAGATTTCAAGAGAAATTACTCCAAGTTCTGACTTTTCAGGTCTTCCTGGGCAAGTCCCATAGAGGGTCAGCCTCTGTTTTGATGCTGGACAGGATCAGTGAGTCAGAGCCAGAAAGCCTTGCTTCTGGCCTGGGAAATAGTCAGCGCACTAGTGTGCACTGGAGGCTGTGGACAGCAGAGGGTGTTTAAAAGTCCCGTGTGTTCCGTGCTCACCTGACTCAGGGTAATTTTGAGGAGTTGTACCCTATGACCCATGGAGGACCTGCTTAACTGTGGTCTGTCTTAGCTCCACGTTTTCCAAGGTATGACCTCAAACATGCTTTGTGTCAAGTCCCCACAGCGGGCAGATGCCACAGTGGGAGTGAGAATCACTGTTCTAGAAGTCTCCTAAATTTTGTCTCTCAAGGCATTAGTTCTTTGAAGAGACCAGGTCATTTTTTTAAAATAAAATGTCTTATTTCCTGGATTTGTTGGGTCAATTTGTTGGGCTATCACTGGACTTATTTCTCAGTTTCTTGTAGTTTCTATAAAGTGTCAACTGGGGTTAAATTAAATCCTAATCCTGTTGCGGTCAAGTTATCTTGGAAGCCTGCCTTTGGAGTAGAAAGCTGAAGTGACAATTGATGGTCATACGGAGAATAAATCCCCAGAGTGGACAAGGGCAGGTTTCCCAGACAGCGGAGAGCTGCAGGGCATGCTTTATTGGGAGCAGCTAGCCAGCTGTCACCCTGTGAGTGCTGCGGGGGCAGGTGTGTGACAGTGTCTCAGCAGGACACCGTGCTGGAAGGGCAGAGAGGCAGTCCCCTGCCACAGTGTGGCCTTCCTAAGTGCCCATCTAAGATGTCTGTGAGAGTCAGAGATAATAATACGGCTCTGTGCCTCTGTGTGTGTGTGTGTGTGTGTGTGTGTGTGTGTGTGTGTGTGTGTGTATGCTTACAGGTGTATTTGACTTAGGGTATGTGTGTGTGTACTTTTGTGTGTGAGTGTGTGTGTGCACGTGGGCACTCATGCATGCTTACAGGTGTGTTTGACTTAGGGTATGTGTGTGTGCTTGTGTGTGTGTGTGTGTGTGTGTGTGTGTGTGTGTGTGTGTGTTTAGCTCTTCTGACACTGGGGTTGAAATTCTCCACTCTCCATTTTCCCATAGAAATCAACTATAAGGTTATGAATTATTTATTGCTTAAGAGGGGAAAAAAAAAGTAGGAATGTATTTGTCTCCCTTCTGTACCATCCCCGGAGTCATCACGGTTACTTTTCACAAGTGTTCAGGGTTAAAGAGCAGCCAGCAGCCACCGTGAACAGCAGCGTGCACTCCTGAGATGGCCCTTCCCGCTTTTCTTTTGGGTTTCACTCGGGATTACAAGTGTGTGCGTGGGTGGCCCAGCCAGCGCCTCCTCCCTGGAGATTCTCCTCGGTGTGAAATATTCTGGGCACTTGGCCGGGTATTTTTAACTACAGGATCTGTGGCAAAGGGACAAACAGGTGTTTAACTCTTGCACTGGCTGTTCTGGCCCCAGTAATTCTTTGATCATCCCCAAGTCCCATCTGTGGTCCCCATGTTTTTGTCTGTGCTAGTAAGTCTCTGTCATGGCTGACGAAATAAACGTGGACATACAGGTACTGGGCTGTGACCTGCGAGAGCTGTGTCTGCAGGGAGAGAGAGAGTGGTGGGTAAACCCTGGGGCATCCTTGGAGCACCTGTCCTGGCTCATTCGGAAGAACAGGCTGGTGGAACTGGGCAGGAGTGGAAAGGAAAGCTACAGGTGGTGACAGAGGATGACACACAAGGGTGACGATGTGATAACGAGAGAAGCCCGGTGGCGTGTTTAAGGACAGTGCTGTCATCCCGTGTAAACAGAGGGCTCTGTTCACATTGGCTCATTGTTATGAACTGCAACAATTACTTCTGGGTAATGTTGGTGTATGATAATCATTAAAATAAGCTGTGTCTGATTAAATAATTTATCTCTACTGTATGCCAATTTAAAGATGTCTTCTGTGTTCTTTTTATTTCAGGGGATGGAAGCAGGTTGCCATGGAAATAGCATAGGGAAAAGTGACAAGCAGGAAAGCTGAGCCGTTTTGCATTTGGAAATATTTGTGACGTAGGTAACTGTGTATGTAATAATGTTATCCAGCAGAGCCATCTGTCTTGGGAAAGATGTGTGTCATAGGCTTTTATGGGAGAACATTTTTATTAGAAGCACAATTTTGGGATTTGTGGGTTATTAAGATATCAAATTTTTTGGACAATAAAGATGCAATGGCATCCTAAAATTGTTTCCAGAATGCAATTTGTGTATGACATCACAAGTCACATAGAGAACTGAGAAAGCTATTTCCACCTGGAAAGAAAGCACATATACAGGAAGACGTCTTTCCTGAATTGAGTACTTAGTAAGCTAACATCACCTGTACCCTGACTAATGGCCATTTTGATCAGGGTCATTGGGACCATTTTTCCTTTTATTAAACATTGCTGGGAAGCAGTTTCACAGAGTGACTCTCATTTCCATCTCTTCCCACTCTCCCTCAGTTCATTTCACTGCATTGCTATAATTTGGAATTCTTTTTTTTTTTAACACCCATGCAGTTAAGAATATTTTCTTCCTCCATTTTAGAATCCTGATGGGATTTAAAAGAAAGAGAGACTTCCCTGTGAGTCTTAGTAAATTTAACAAATCATCACATTTACTCAATGCTTGAGCTAGCGCTGTGCTGACCATCACGCTCCTGTCTCTGTGGGGTTCACGGACCACTTCAAGCTCTGCCAAGATGCTGTGTGAGTTTTCTACAATGCTGAAGTGGTTCCCCGGACAGAGTTGAGATTTCAGTGCTCTAGTCTATGTTTCTGTCTCTGTCTTTGTCTATCTGTCTGTCTCTCTCCCTCTCTGTTTCTCCCCTACCCCACCAGGCCCTATCCCTCAGACTAGAACCCCCTGTATGCTAAGTAAGTTCTCTACAAATAGGGCATGACCTCCACCCCATTTGCCATCTTGTAGTAGATGGAGGATGGTTAGGACTCTGTAGATGCTCCTGCCATCTAGAAGAGGACATAGCTCTGTTCCGGAACCTGACATGGGTCTTTGGACCAATAGAACACAGGAGGTGGGACTTTGCCAGCTCCTGGGCTTGGGTCTTCCAGGACTGGCACTTTGTACTTCCTGCCTCTTGGAGCCCACTCATGGTATAAGCGTTTGCAGGCAGCTCCGTGGACCGGAGCCCAGGCTCTCAGGTGCCTGTATCAGCTAAGTCTCATGTGAGTAATGTCTTGGAAGTGGAACTGCCAGCTCTAGTTGAATCGGCCATCTGTTCTCATAGAGAGCAGAGGCAAGCTTCATGCCACACTCTGTTGAAGGTGCAGATTTGTAGAGCTGGGGCTGGAACTCAGTGTTAGAAGAGCCACAAGAGCCCGTGTTTGAGCCTAGGCATGTTAAAAGTGTTTCATACTCGTAAGCAGCCAGGTGACTGTTGTCTGAGCGCACTAAGCTTTGAGCCATTTGGGAGGCAGCAGTAAATACTTAGTACTCGGTTTCTTTTGTAACTCTACCCTGCTGCTCTGGAAATACGCTGATGTTGACTATCCTTGTCAGAGGAAAGAAGCCAAGGAATCCACCTCTTGAGCGGATGTGTCAAGGATGAGGTGAATTTTTGGAAAAAGGTAGACTTAGAATCCTTCTCTCTTACCTGTTAGCAGAGATCGTCAAAAGAGGGTATGGATGGTGTCTTGGGGTTTCTGTTGCTGTGAAGAGACACCACGACCATGGCAACTCTTACAAAAGGAAAACATTTAATTGGGGTGGCTTGCTTACAGTTCAGAATTTCAGTCCTTTATCATGGTGGGACACAGAGCTGTGCAGGCAGATGTGGTGCTAGAGAAATAGCCAAGAGTCCTACATTCTGCATGCAACAGGAAGTAGACTGAATGTCACACTGAGTGAAGCTTGAGCAAAAGAGACCTCAAAGCCTGGCCCCACAGTGACACACTTCTTCCAACAAGGCAACACCTACTTCAACAAGACCACACCTCCTAATAGAGCCACCCCCTTTGGGGGCTATTTTCTTTCAAACCACCACAGATGGACATAAAAGGGCTATGGGAAAGGACACAGGATATGGACACAGGTGCCTTTTGCAGCAGGATGGTGGGCTTGGAAACTCAGCATTGGCTGGACACATGCCCAGGGTGAACAGTGCTGGCTGGCCTTGCCACTTATGGCAGTCTTCCATGGCAACCGTGCCTCCGATCAAGCCCCTTTCTTCTTCTCGCTGCATTAAGTTGGAGGATGTCTCTTTATGGGCATCAACAATGTTCTTAGTATGCTTGTCTAGGATTCCGTGTTTCCTTGGCAACCTGTGGGAAGCTCAACGCCAGTGCTTTCTGTAGGGAACCTGTCGACATGCTGTGTTCTATGGGTCTCCTGGGCATCTCAGTCGTGCACTGGAGGCGTGGTTTGTTAAAGTGCTTTCGCATCATAGACTATGCCAGGGATACATGCAAGCTGAGAGGCCATCAATTCAGAAGATACCTCATGCCTGGTCATCTGCCAGTGACTTTGGTGAACACCACCCAGTTTTATCAGTCTCAGTGGTATATTGGCAAGTGTTTACATGTTGGATTTCTGTGGGGGACCTTCCCCCCACTTTACCCTGGGTACTCTTGAGGAGAGAGGGATAAGAAAATATCAGAGAGAGAGAGAGATCTAGCTGATGAGAAGAAAGACAGAAACACAGGATAGCTTCGG